>NW_019432841.1:0-566 GCF_002814215.2 Seriola lalandi dorsalis
TAGGATGGCAAGGAATCAAACAACATGGTATAATAAGTCATAAAAATGCCAAAAAACGTCATGGTATAATAATTCATAAAAATGCCAAAAAATGTCATAGTATAGTATGGCAAAAAATGTCGAAAAAACAACATAGTATATTAAGGTATAAAAGGTCATAACACCGTCCTAGGATGGCAAGGAATCAAACAACATGGTATAATGAGTCATAAAAATGCCAAAAAACATCATAGTATAGTATGGCAAAAAATGGCAAAAAAACAACATAGTATAGTATGGCAAAAAATGTCAAAAAAACAGTGTAGTATTTTAAGGCATAAAAGGTGATAACAACGTCATAGGATGGCAAGGAATCAAACAACATGGTATAATAAGTCATAAAAATGCCAAAAAACGTCATAGTATAGTAAGTCATGTAAATACCAAAAAAACGTCATAGTATAGTATGGCAAAAAATGTCGAAAAAACAACATAGTATATTAAGGCATAAAAGGTCATAACAACGTCATAGGATGGCAAGGAATTAAACAACATGGTATAATAAGTCATAAAAATGCCAAAAAACA
>NW_019432842.1:0-643 GCF_002814215.2 Seriola lalandi dorsalis
CATACCATACTATGACGTTTTTGACATTTTCATGCCTTACAAAGTTTTTGAGAATCTTATGCCTTATGATGTTATTGACATTTTTATGCCTCAATACACTATGATGCTTTAATTTTTCACCATACTTTGATGTCCTGATGGTAAAATATATGATGAAATAAGGAGAGATTAAATAGTACAATGGTTAGAACTGATGCTTCATAAAGAGAAGGTTGTGAGTTTAAATCTCAGTGTTTGCAATTTTTTTTTTTTTTTGCCATACTATACTATGTCGTTTTTTTTGCTTTTAGGGCCTTATTATATCATTACGTCTTCATACCTTCCCAAATTATGATGCTTTCTGATGGTTTTATGCTTTATTATACTTTGTCATTTTTTCAATTTTTTTGCCATACTATACTATGTCGGTTTTTTTTGCTTTTAGGGCCTTATTATATCATTACGTCTTCATACCTTCCCAAATTATGACGCTTTCTGATGGTTTTATGCTTTATTATACTTTGTCATTTTTTCAATTTTTTTGCCATACTATACTATGCCGTTTTTTCACGTTTTTTGCCATACTATACTATGTTGTTTTTCTTGCTTTTAGGGCCTTATTATATCATTACATCTTCATACCTTCCCAAATTATGATGCTTTC
>NW_019432843.1:0-470 GCF_002814215.2 Seriola lalandi dorsalis
GGCCTGTTAGATACAGGGTCACAGGTAACCTTAATGCAGCAGAGTTTATTTGAAGATAACTTCTCCCAGGCTAAGCTTGGAAAGGCACCTGTGGTTTTCAGATTGAGAGCAGCTAATGGCCTCCCAATTCCTTACACTAGCTACGCAGTGTTGGAATTTGAGCTGGAAGGGATCAAGATTCCAGGGAGGGGGGTTGTTGTTGTAAAGGATGAACATTGCACCCACCCTTGATTTGGCCAGTGGCTACTGGCAAGTCACCATGGACCCCAGAGACCAAGAAAAGACCGCCTTTTCCACCCCGCTTGGCCTATATGAGTTTCAGCGAATGCCGTTTGGTCTCTGCAACGCACCAGCAACTTTTCAACGGTTGATGCAACAATGCTTGGGTGGTCAGTTAACAGAATCTTTACTTGTGTACCTAGATGACATTATCATATACTCACCTGATTTCTCTTCTCACATGCAGCATC
>NW_019432844.1:0-459 GCF_002814215.2 Seriola lalandi dorsalis
GGTCAATAGTTCATAATTGACATAAATTGACACAGACAGAGATGTAAGGACAATCTAGAAGTAAAGTAGAATTAATTGTACACACAAGGGGGCACAATAACATAATACATGGTTAACCAGCTGAATAAATAATAAAAGCTTCGTAGGATTCCCAAACCCTTTATTCATCAAAAACGTTACTGATTTATTAATACATGAATCTAAAAACTAGTGTGTGAGTGAAAGAGACAGACATCTAGAAACTGAACTATCTGTTCAACAGTGAGAACGTTTCTCTCTCTGCTACATTCAACACAGAGACACTGAGGAACCAGGCCTGGACCAGGACCAGAACCCAAACCCAGGATACAGAGGTTCAGTGAAGGTGGTGTTGAAGGTGTGGAGGTGGATCAGTGAGTCAGAGGAGACTCTGTAGAAGGACAGAGAGCCATCAGGACAGTCCAAATACACTGCTACTCT
>NW_019432845.1:0-444 GCF_002814215.2 Seriola lalandi dorsalis
AAAAATGTCATAGTATAGTAAGGGATAAAAGGTCATAAAAAAGTCATAGTATAGTAAGGCATAAAAAGTCATAAAAACGACATAATATAGTGAGGAATAAAAATGTAATAGTATAGTAAGGCATAAAAGGTCATAAAAATGTCATAGTATATTAAGGCATAAAAAGTCGTAAATATGTCATGGTATAGTAAGGCATAAAAGGTTAAAAAAAAGTCATGGTATAGTAAGGGATAAAAAAGTGATAAAAATGTCATAGTATAGTAAGGGATAAAAGGTCATAAAAAAGTCATAGTATAGTAAGGCATAAAAAGTCATAAAAACGACATAATATAGTGAGGAATAAAAATGTAATAGTATAGTAAGACATAAAAGGTCATAAAAATGTCATAGTATAGTAAGGCATAAAAAGTCATAAATATGTCATAGTATAGTAAGGCATAAAAA
>NW_019432846.1:0-541 GCF_002814215.2 Seriola lalandi dorsalis
TTTTATGACCTTTTATGCCATACTATACTATGATGTTTTTTGGCATTTTTATGCCTCATTATATTATTTCGTCTCATACCTTCACATCCTATGACGTTTCTATGACCTTTTATGCCTTAATATACTATGATGTTTTTTTGACGTTTTATGCCATACTATACTATGACGTTTTTGGCATTTTTCTGCCATACTATACTATGATGTTTTTTTGCATTTTTATGCCTCATTATATTATTTGTCTCATACCTTCACATACTATGACGTTTTTATGACCTTTTATGTCTTAATATACTATGATGTCTTTTTGACATTTTATGCCATACTATACTATGACATTTCTTGGCATTTTTCTGCCATACTATGCTTAGATGTTTTTTGGCATTTTTAAGCCTCATTATATTATTTCGTCTCATACCTTCACATACTATGACGTTTTTATGACCTTTTATGCCTTAATATTCTATGATGTTTTTTTGACGTTTTATGCCATACTATACTATGACGTTTTGTGGGATTTGTATCCCTAATTATATCATTTCGT
>NW_019432847.1:0-449 GCF_002814215.2 Seriola lalandi dorsalis
TGCTCAGTAACAACTGCTTATCATTTCCAAAGCTCTACAAACAGTAAACTACCAGTTAAACCACAACCAGGTAATGTTAACAGTCTGTTTTATGTTGAGAGATGTGTGTTAGTTAGCAGATGTTTTTAAAAACAAAACTGTTGTTGGCTGTTTCTGTGTGTCCAGGCTCAAATTAGGGTCAAAATGATTTTGAGCTTGTAAAGTGATGACTGTAGAACTCTGGTCAGAAGTTCCCACAGTGACACTGAAGTGACGAGGATCAAACTTAGTCCTTGTCAGTGTCTCACACTGGGAATGTTGCTCACTGAGTTTTAGTTTTCTGCTTCTCTTCTACAATGACATTTATTACAATTATAATGGTAACAATGATGTACAATAAATAATTGATGATAATGGAAGCAATGTACGTGTGCATGTACAGTTTATAGACCATAGACACCCCCCCCCCC
>NW_019432848.1:0-726 GCF_002814215.2 Seriola lalandi dorsalis
TTCTATGCCTTAGTATACTATGACATTTTTTGAAATTTTATGCCATACTATACTATGACGTTTTTTTGCATTTCTATGCCTTAGTATACTATGACATTTTTTGAAATTTTATGCCATACTATACTATGACGTTTTTTGCCATATTTATGCTCTACTATACTATGACGTTTTTTGCCATTCTTATGCCTTACTATACTGTGACGTTTTGTGCCTGATTATACTATGACGTTTTTTGCCATTTATATGTCTTACTATGCAATTATGTTTTCATGACATTTTATGCCTAATGGACAATCTTTTGTGATATATCATGGATTAGTATGCTAAAATATCCCTGATATCATGCAAATATCATGCCATTTTTATGCTCTACTATAATATGTATTTTTTTGGCATTTTTATGCCTTACTATACTGTGACGTTTTGTGCCATTTTTATGCTCTACTAGAATATGACATTTTTTGGCATTTTTATGCCTTACTATACAATGACGTTTTCATGACATTCTATGCCTAATGGACAATAACCTTTTATGATATATCATGGATTAGTATGCTAAAATATTCTTAATATGTTGCCGTACCATTAAATTGTGATGATGCAGCATTGTGGTACAATGGTTACGATTGTTGCTTCACAATGAGAAGGTCATGGGTTTAAACCCTAGTTTGGGGCTTTACTCTCTTATGATGCTTTTTGATATTTTCACACCACACTATACGATGA
>NW_019432849.1:0-731 GCF_002814215.2 Seriola lalandi dorsalis
CACCCAAGTCGCCAGACTTAGCTCCTCTTGAGCGTGTCATTACCATGCTGGAGAAAGTCCTGCTGGAGAGATCTACTCCTGCCCAGGCTAATACCACCAGACATCCTAGATTGAAACTTTCCAGGATTGAGGGTCTGATGTGCTGTCTGTGGCGACGCAACCCATTCTGCCCTCACTCATTGCCGCGACAAGAAACTCTGCTTCAAATGCTTCTCACCTGATCACTCCAGATGCAGCTGCCCTGTGCAGATGACATCTGCCTCATCTGCACATTCATGCGCATGATGCTCTCCATTTTTGGAGATGAGAATTTCCCCCGCCTCTTGTGCTACTTAAACGACCTCCTCGACCTCCTCTCTACACTTGTTCTTGTTATTACAGCCTGTTGCTGCACAAAGCTCGGGCATTTTAACACTAACGGATGGATTACCTGTCCCTGTCGGAGCAGAGAGGAGGAGCCTCCGACTCCACAGCTTCTCCTATTGGTGCAGCAATGATCCTGTCAGTCCTCTCCACAGCTGCTGCCGTGTCAGCATCAGAGGAAGATAGTTTAAGAGCCCGGCCCGCACATCGTTAGTGGCGGCTTAACATTTGTGTGTAATTTGTGATTCGGTTTGAGATGCTGGTAGTGATTGTTGGGGACTGGGCTAGGTTTAATATTCTGATTGTGCATCACACCCTTAGAAAAAGACTGTTGGACACATTAGTAACAGGGGTGCTGCTCCTTGTGT
>NW_019432850.1:0-603 GCF_002814215.2 Seriola lalandi dorsalis
TGGTTCTCTAGTTCTCTGGTTCTCTGTTTCTCTAGTTCTCTGTTTCTCTAGTTCTCTGGTTCTCTGGTTCTCTAGTTCTCTGGTTCTCTGTTTCTCTAGTTCTCTGTTTCTCTAGTTCTCTGTTTCTCTAGTTCTCTGGTTCTCTGGTTCTCTGGTTCTCTGGTTCTCTAGTTCTCTGGTTCTCTGGTTCTCTGTTTCTCTAGTTCTCTGGTTCTCTGGTTCTCTAGTTCTCTGTTTCTTTGGTTCTCTGGTTCTCTAGTTCTCTGGTTCTCTGGTTCTCTAGTTCTCTGGTTCTCTAGTTCTCTGTTTCTTTGGTTCTCTGGTTCTCTGGTTCTCTAGTTCTCTGGTTCTCTGGTTCTCTAGTTCTCTAGTTCTCTAGTTCTCTGTTTCTTTGGTTCTCTGGTTCTCTGGTTCTCTGTTTCTCTAGTTCTCTGGTTCTCTGTTTCTTTGGTTCTTTGGATTTATGTATTTGTTTATTTAATCTATTTATTTTCTTCTACTTTATGTAAATATATATGTTTGGGAAGAAAGACTGATAATTGAGTAGTGGAGAAGGGGTAGGTTTAAATAAGCATATGCTTCATCCTACTCCTTTTCGGACAT
>NW_019432851.1:0-388 GCF_002814215.2 Seriola lalandi dorsalis
ACAATGTGGATGGAAAGATGGAATAGAGAAAACTTTTTATCTACTCTGTGCATTTATGTTGATCCTGATTGCAAAGGACATTCATCTGGAACCAAGGCTGTTTCACTTCACCATCTATACTGTACCTATGTGCTGCTGCTGCCTCAATGAGCTTGTTCTTGCTGCATTTTCATTCTATACCAGTACATAATGGAGACTTAAACACTTAGAAACACAAACCACAACAAAACATAACCCTTTGGGCCTTGAGTTTTATTTCTAGTATATATTGTTATCATGTTTGGCCACAAACAACAGAGCAGCTGTCACTATTCTATTTCTTGCTTAATTATTTTAAATAACTTTGGAACTGTAACAAGTTCTTTCTTTTAGAGAATGTCGCTTGGTT
>NW_019432852.1:0-405 GCF_002814215.2 Seriola lalandi dorsalis
TTTTTTGACATTTTATGCCATACTATACTATGGCGTTTTTATGCCTTATTATACTTTGACATTTTTTGACATTTTTATGCCTTACTATACTATGACATTTTTATGCCTTAATACACTATGGCGTTTTTATGCCTTATTATAGTATTACGTTTTTTGACATTTTACGCCATACTATACTATGACGCTTTTATGCCTTATTATAATATGACGTGTTATGACATTTTTTTTGACATTTTTATGCCTTATTATACTGTGACATTTTTTGACATGTTTATGCCATACTATACTATGACATTTTTATGCCTTAATACACTATGGTGTTTTTATGCCTGATTATAGTATTACGTTTTTTGACATTTTACGCCTTACTATACTATGACGTTTTTATGCCTTATTATAATATGA
>NW_019432853.1:0-483 GCF_002814215.2 Seriola lalandi dorsalis
CCACAGATCGGACGGCTGCTGCTTTGTCTCCACTTCACTTCCAGCTTGCGTCCTGCTTTTGCCGCTTTGCTGCTGTTTTACTTGCTGCTTGGGTGGCGGTTGCAGTTTCCGACGGAAAAGAGCTATTAAGCTCTTTCAAAATAAGACTCGTTGCTGCAGGCTACCTGGAGCCTTCAGGTCCCCCTACAGTATCTCTGCATGGCATGCTTGTGCTAAGCTGGATTTGCCCTTTTATCAATAGGATTGTATGAGTGAGGTGTGGTTTATATGATTTGAATTTGGGTTAATTGCTTAGGTTAATTTGCTTCTTTTCTTTGTGTTTCTTTTGATTTAGTTAATTAGATTTCCTTTGTTTTTCCTGTGTTAAATGATATTTTGAATTGTGTACTTTCTTTGAATTATTTTTCTTTGATTTCTATTGGGCAGTTATTATTTGGACATTTAGGTTTTTCTTTGTTAGTTATACATCTGTTTTTTTAGGTT
>NW_019432854.1:0-314 GCF_002814215.2 Seriola lalandi dorsalis
TCCTCACCATTACAGCCCTATGAAGTCTAATTAGCGTGGCCCCTGCTGACAATCCAGAGAGCAGCCTACTCAGAGTTAGTGCCTGTCAAACGAAAGCACCGGCCTCGACCCGGCTTTAACCAGACGATATGAATACGTACCTGTGAGGTCGGAGAACAAACGGAAACAAATTGAGGGTCTTTTTTTTTTTTTTTAAATCCAGTGCATTGGATGAGAAAATGTCTGATATGGTTTTCATGTTTCCATCCATCCATCCATCCATCCATCCATCCATCCATCCTCTTCCACTTATCCAGGGTCGAGTCGCTGTGGCA
>NW_019432855.1:0-509 GCF_002814215.2 Seriola lalandi dorsalis
ACCTAACAGTCATTTATCAGTCTTGGAATAATGTGCAGGTAAATGAAGCTGTGGTTACTTAGAACTTGTGAGAGTGTGTAGGCTAAGGTTTCTGTCATCATCTGTCACCTGGCTGTCATGTACTACAATGAAAATGCTGACCGACCACAAGCCCAAACAAGAGAAGGTGAACCACTGTTCAAGGTCCAATTTCCAAAGGCCATGAAGGGAGAATGCAGAGCTACACCAGTTAAGACTGAGGCGACATTCTATAAGTGTTATATTATTTTATTTTTCAACCAAAAAATGTTTTGTACACTTTGTATTAAATATTGCACATATAATGTTTTGACAGTTCCATCAATAACAAAATACAGTAAAGAAAATGTCAGGAGGTATTTAGAAACAGACTCAGTCATTGTTTTGTAAAAAAAAAAAAAAATTAAAATAAGTGAAAAATGTAAAAAAAAATCTTTTGTGTTTTATCAAACAGGGAATGTGGTGGACCTCATATTTGAAAAAGTCTTTGT
>NW_019432856.1:0-464 GCF_002814215.2 Seriola lalandi dorsalis
ATGAAAGGTCATAAAAACGTCATAGTATGTGAAGGTATGAGACGAAATAATATAATGAGGCATAAAAATGCCACAAAACGTCAAAGTTATAGTATGGCATAAAATGTCAAAAAAATATCATAGTATATTAATGCATAAGAGGTCATAAAAAGTTCTTAGCATGGCAAGGAATGAGAAAGTAATATAATGAGGTATAAAAATGCCAAAAAATGTTTAAGTATAATATCGCAGAAAAAGGCCAAAAACGTCATAGTATAGTATGGCATAAAATGTCAAAAAAATATCATAGTATATTAATGCATAAAAGGTCATAAAAACTTCTTAGTATGGCAAGGAATGAGACAAAGTAATATAATTAGGCATAAAAATGCCAAAAAACATCTAAGTATAGTTTTGCAGAAAAATGCCCAAGAATGTCATAGTATAGTATGGCATAAAATGTCAAAAAAATATCATAGTATATT
>NW_019432857.1:0-314 GCF_002814215.2 Seriola lalandi dorsalis
TAGAGCCAAAGTAGCACATTTTAAAATGAATATATGTTTGATCCTTATCAAACAGAGTCTGCAGCAGAGAGACGGCTTCAGCCTGAGCTGCATTGTTGACCGCCATGATGCATTTTCCCTGCACCTGTATCTTTACCCCTTCTCTTATGTTTATTGGTGGGTGGTGTGTCACCTAGTGGGAGCAACCTCTGGTTAAAGTGTGGTACCTTCTGGATGTATTCATACTGCAGCTCACACATACATACATAATCACACTCATATACCCTCATACTCATCCACATGTATTCTCACATTTTGCATGCATGTGTATGTGC
>NW_019432858.1:0-533 GCF_002814215.2 Seriola lalandi dorsalis
AACTTCACAGGGGTGGCAGAGGGCCCCTTTTCACACCTGAACAGGAGGAGGCTATTTGCACCATGGTTGTAGATAACAATGCCATAAGACTAAGGGAGATAAAGAGTGCCATTATAGAGGACAACAACATCTTTGAAAACATCCAAACAGTCAGCATCTCAACCACTGACAGGCTGAAAAGACACCAAATGAATATGAAGCAGCTGTACACTGTTCCATTTGAAAGAAATGGTGAAAGAGAGAAGGAGCTGCGCTACCAGTATGTACAGGTAAAACACGTATGAGCATGCAGTAACTGTACCTCACAGTAAACAGTACAACATTGATATACATTACAGTAAGTGTGACCTTTACACATTTGCTATGGCTGTAGAAAAGAAGTTGCAATATGTGCTGTATACATTTGATGTAAATGTATCTTGTCCAAAATGAAAATGCATGTAATTCATAAAACTCATTCTGTGTCTTCTGGATATAGCGTATGATGGAACTGGAAGCAAGTGAACCACCGCACAACTTCATCTACATGGATG
>NW_019432859.1:0-502 GCF_002814215.2 Seriola lalandi dorsalis
GTTTAAGTCAATTGCCAACAAACATAGCTAAACTCATCAGGGTCAACATCAGGCCTCCCGGTTGTTAATTGACCAGCTCACAATCTTTCCGACAGTGGAAATAATTCAATTAATATCCACGTTAGATCAGAAGGAAACACATCACAGTGGTTCCATAGTGTAGTGGTCATCACGTCTGCTTTACACGCAGAAGGTCCTGGGTTCAATCCCCAGTGGAACCATAATAATGTCTCTTGGCTAAAGCAGACTCTCAGGGAAACTAAACATTTATTTTAAAGCCTCCTGAGAGATCTAACCTCCCCAAAATATGCTAAACTCATCAGGGTCAACATCAGGCCTCCCGGTTGTTAATTGACCAGCTCACAATCTTTCCGACAGAGGAAATAATTCAATTAATATGCACATTAGATCAGAAGGAAAGACATCACAGTGGTTTCATAGTGTAGTGGTCATCACGTCTGCTTTACACGCAGAAGGTCCTGGGTTCAATCCCCAGTGGAAC
>NW_019432860.1:0-650 GCF_002814215.2 Seriola lalandi dorsalis
AACTTGTAAGTTATTATAACGCATGATCATTTCCTGAAGTTTTAGTCTTTGTTCTGACACTACATATTTTTATCTAAATATAAATATTCTGAATGTAAATTCAGAACCTATATGTTAATAAACCATTTGGTTGACTGCGTTAAAAAGTCCTATTTGTTTTGGAGGGGTTGTTGCGTCCCTACCAACGTTGAGACCAAACCTATGCCCTTGGCAAACTCATTTAGTTTGGGAGGGGGGCAGTGATTCGGGGGCTGGGGGTGGATTGGGGTGTGGGAGCAGCTCATTTAAGAAATGAACATGAATTACTTCATTTTTTGGGACTGTGAAATTCAAAATTGTGAACTATGAACTTTGAGATCTTGTGACTGCTTTTAATAACCACCTCTGATCTTAAAGGTGAAGATGACGTTACATGACGTAACGTGACTAGCAGGAACATATATTTATGTGGCATATAGCTATAATATAAGCATATATACATAAACAAATATAAATGGGCTAGAAATATATGTCAATATATGAAATTGTTCCAACTTCTAATAGGTTTCATATATAATTTTTACATATATGTTCTTACTTTATATGTGTCTATATGTCATATATAAAAATTAAATATATGTACATATATTACATTTGTGTAAGGGTATCGA
>NW_019432861.1:0-586 GCF_002814215.2 Seriola lalandi dorsalis
TGATCTGTGCCCCATGTCGCAGTCAGGTTGTCCAGGACGCAAGGAGGGTCATCAATCACATACAAGCCTTAGGGTTCAAGGTAAAAATGAAGAAGAGCCATTTTGAACCCACATAGCACACTTTTCTACGTCTGTTTGAATTCCCTTGCAGTTTCCTCCAGCCCTCAGGGTTATGGAAATTTTGACTTTGTTGAAAGTTTCATCTGGAGGCGTTCCAGGTAAGAGGAAGATGCAAGTTCATCTGGATGTTCTTAAACAGCAAGCCACGCCTCTTTATGTCACATGACTTTGTTAACAGAAGACCTCAAGGTGTAGATCGTACTTCATAGAGTCGCTGCTATAGCCATAACTTTAGTTTTTTTCAGAGTTCTATTAAAATGTGTTACATCCTGTTTTATTTTGGTGTTTCCTGTTGATCCTTTTAGGTTGATCATCTGTTTGGCAGACACCTGTGCTGATTAGTGGGCTGAGTCTATATAGGCAGGTGCTTTGTTCAGCTCTCTCTCTCTCCATCCTGCTGCAGCCACACCTTTCTGGTGCTAGGTATCTGGTCTCCATTGAGTCCTGCATTTTCCTCAAGTTACTA
>NW_019432862.1:0-1159 GCF_002814215.2 Seriola lalandi dorsalis
GCATAAAAACTTCAGAAAATGTCATAGTATAGTAAGGCATAAAATCGTTACTTTACATTAAGACAATAAAATTCAAAACATGTCATAGTACATTAAGGCATGAAAACATCAAAAAAATGTCATAGTATAGTAAGACAAAAAAAGTCAAAAAATGTCATAGTATAGTAAGGCATGAAAACGTCAAAATATGTCATAGTATAGTAAGGAATAAAATTGTTAATATACAATAAGCCATAAAAATGTTAAAAAAACGGCATAGTATAGTAAGGCATAAAAAGGTCAAAAAAGTTATAGTTTAGTAAGGCATAAAATCGTTAATTTACAATAAGGCATAAAAACGTCAAAAAACGTCATAGTATAGTAAGGCGAAAAAACGCCAAAAACATCATAGTATAGCAAGGCAAGAAAAGTCAAAAAACGTCATAGTATAGTAAGGCATAAAAAAGTCTGAAAATGTCATAGTTTAATAAGGCATAAAACTATTAATTTAAAATAAGGCGAGAAACCCCTAAAAAACGTCATAGTATAGTAAGGCTAGAAAACCCTAAAAAACGTCATAGTATAGTAAGACAAAAAAAGTCAAAAAATGTCATAGTATAGTAAGCCAAAAAAAGTCAGAAAACATCATACTATAGTAAGGCATGAAAACGTCAAAAAATGTCATCTTATAGTAAGGAATAAAATCACTAATATACAATAAGGCATAAAAACGTCAAAAAACATCATAGTATAGTAAGGCAAAAAAAGTAAAAAAAAGGTCATAGTATAGTAAGGCATAAAATCATTACTTTACAATAAGGCATAAAAACGTCAAAAAAAGTCATAGTATAGTAAGGCATAAAAACAATTGAAAATGTCATAGTATAGTAAGGCATAAAATTGTTACTTTACATTAAGACAAAAAAAGTCAAAAAATTTCATAGTATAGTAAGGCATAAAATTGTTAATATACAATAAGGCATGATAACATCAAAAAATGTCATAGTATAGTAAGACAAAAAAAGTCAAAAATTGTCATAGTATAGTAAGACAAAAAAAGTCAAAAAACGTCATAGTATAGTAAGGCATAAAAAAGTCTGAAAATGTCATAGTTTAATAAGGAATAAAATCATTAATATACAATAAGGTATAACAACGTCAAAAAACATCATAGTATAGT
>NW_019432863.1:0-1013 GCF_002814215.2 Seriola lalandi dorsalis
CATAGTATATTAAGGCATAAAAGGTCATAAAATCATCATATTGTGGTCAGGCATGAGACGAAATAATATAATTAGCCATAAAAATGCCAAAATAGATCTTGATATAGCATAGCAGAAAAATGACAAAAAACGACATAGTATAGTATGGCAGAAAATGTCAAAAATACATCATAGTATATTAAGGCATAAAAGGTCCTAAGATCATCGTAGTATGGTCAGACATGAGACGAAATAGTATAATTAGCCATAAAAATGCCAAAAAAGATCTTAGTATAGTATGGCATGAAATGTCAAAAATACATCATGGTATATTAAGACATGAAAGGTCATAAGATCATTGTAGTATGGTCTGGCATGAGATGTAATAGTATAATTGGCCATAAAAATGCCAAAGTAGATCTTAGTATAGTATGGCAGAAAATATCAAAAATATATCATAGTATATTAATGCTTAAAAGTTCATACAAAAATTATAGTATGGTCTGGCATGAGACGAAATACTATAATTTGCCATAAAAATGCCAAAAAAGATCTTAGTGTAGTATGGCAGAAAAATGTCAAAAAACGTCTTAGTATAGTATGGCATAAAATGTCCAAAATACACCATAGTATATTAAGGCATAAAAGGTCATAAGATCATCGTAGTATGGTCTGGCATGAGATGTAATAGGATAATTGGCCATAAAAATGCCAAAGTAGATCTTAGTATAGTATGGCATAAAATGACAAAAATACATCATGGTATATTAAGACATGAAAGATCATAAAAATATTATAGTATGGTCTGGCACGAGAGGAAATAATATAATTAATCATAAAAATGTCAAAAAAGATCTTAGTGTAGTATGGCAGAAAAATGACAAAAAACGACATAGTATAGTATGGCATAAAATGTCAAAAATACATCATGGTATATTAAGACATGAAAGATCATAAAAATATTATAGTATGATCAGGCATGATCCGAAATAATATAATTAGCCATAAAAATGCCAAAAAAGATCTTAGTGTAG
>NW_019432864.1:0-447 GCF_002814215.2 Seriola lalandi dorsalis
TGTCATGGTGGAGCTTTAAAGTCTTTCCATATATTGTGTTAAATGAGACAGAAAGTCACAGGTGTTTTCTCTCTTGTTGCTGTAGAGGAGTCGTATCAGGAAATGTTGAGCTTCAGACAGGAACACAGGTCTGAGTATATCAGAGCAGAATGTTCACTGAGCTGAACTCAGAAGAAATGTTCTGGAGTCAGTTTAAAAACAGTGGACAGTAAAAATGTTCTTCTGAACAACATGTCTTCATTCTGACTCTGGATCAAATCACATGATGAAGAATAAATGTGACGTCATTTTCCCTCCTTCATCTGCAAAACAAAGATTCACATTAAAACTCTGCAGGTCTGAGAGAGTGATGAGGATTATTGTTTCATGTCAAACACAGTGAGAGAAGATGAGCTGAACCCCAGATGTGAAGAGCAGATGTTCATCACATCATCATGTTGTGTCATC
>NW_019432865.1:0-493 GCF_002814215.2 Seriola lalandi dorsalis
ACACCAAACTCCAGTTCATCGTTGAGGTGGACGCCTCTGATGTGGGGGTCGGGGCCGTTCTCTCCCAACGCTCTGCCAAGGACAATAAGGTTCACCCCTGTGCCTTTTTCTCCAGGAAACTCTCCGCCGCCGAGCACAACTACGACGTGGGGAATCGGGAGCTGCTGGCTGTGAAGTTGGCATTGGAGGAGTGGAGGCATTGGTTGGAGGGGGCAGAGCAACCATTTCTAGTCTGGACTGACCACAAAAATCTGGAGTACATCCGTGGAGCTAAGAGGCTCAACTCCAGGCAGGCCAGGTGGGCGTTGTTTTTTACCAGATTTAACTTCACCCTGTCTTATCGCCCCGGGACTCGTAATGTCAAACCAGATGCCCTTTCTAGGCAGTTTGAGGCAGGAGACCGCCCTCGGGATGCAGCTCCCATCCTGCCCCCTGACTGTGTGGTCGCAGCGGTGACCTGGGACATTGAGCAGGAGGTCCAGCACGCCCTTTC
>NW_019432866.1:0-449 GCF_002814215.2 Seriola lalandi dorsalis
CATAGTATAGTAAGGCATAAAAATGCTAAAAAACGTCATAGTATAGTATGGCATAAAATCATGAAAAATCTTCATAGTATAGTATGGCATAAAACATCAAAAAAACATCATAGTATTTTAAGGTATAAACGGTCATAAAAACATCATATTATGATAAAGAATTAAACAACATGGTATAGTAAGGCATAAAAATGCAAAAAAACTTCATAGTACAGTATGACATAAAAATGTCAAAAAACATCATAGTATGGTAAGGAATCAACTCACGTAGTATAGTAAGGCATAAAAATGCTAAAAAACGTCATAGTATAGTATGGCATAAAACGTCAAAAAAAAATCATAGTATTTAAAGGCATAATCACTCATAAAATCATCATAGTATGATAAGGAATGAAAGGATGTAGTATAGTAAGGCATAAAAATGCCATAAAACATCACATTACAATATG
>NW_019432867.1:0-568 GCF_002814215.2 Seriola lalandi dorsalis
ATGGAGGAAAGAGAAAGTAGTTGAGCTTGTGGGGAAGTTACTGTAAAGACCCGTATCAGTCTCTGTGTGTGACGGAGTCTCTGAACATGGCGGAGCTTCACTTCCTCTTGTTACAGTCGATATCAAAGCGAACATCAAGTGTGTTTCAGAGGTTTATGTCAGAGAGGAAGACCAGGTCCTGGTCTGGGATCAGATGGGTCACTGAGGACGAGCTTTAGGCTCCTGATGTCACGGTGCGTTCAGGTGTAGTGGGACAGGGGCGCTGCCTCGTGTGATGGCGGAGATACCGTCTCTTCCTGGTTAGCGGCGGCGGCAGCTGCACTTGGTGCTTCAGGCCTGTGACGGTGGCCTATTCATCTCTTTAAAGTTGTGCTTTGGCCATATTTAAATAGACAGGGGCAGTGAGAGAGAGACAGGAGAGCTGGGAGGGAGATGATCACCTGCAGGAAACGGCTTGATTCAAACCCAGTCCTTCTTTTAAACTGCTGTTTATCCATGTTTCCATTTTAACATCCTGTTTATTGCATCTTCTTAACGACGAATTTCTCATTAAATCATATAAAACATA
>NW_019432868.1:0-1253 GCF_002814215.2 Seriola lalandi dorsalis
TTTTTTATGACATTTTATGCCTTACTATACTATGACGTTTTTTTGACATTTTATGCCTTACTATACTATGACGGTTTTTTTTACTTTTTATACCTTACTATAATATGACGTTTTTATGACATTTTATCCCTTACTATAATATGACATTTTTAAGAAATTTTATTCCTAATTACACTATGACATTTTATGCCTTTCTATACTATGACATTTTATGCCTTACTATAGCATAATGATTTTATTACATTTTATGCCTTACTATACTTTCACTTTTTTATGACATTTTATGCCTTATTATACTATGACGGGTTTTTTTTTTTTTACATTTTATGCCTTACTATAGCATAATGATTTTATTACATTTTATGCCTTATTATACATTTTATACCTTATTATAGTATGATGTTTTTATGACACTTTAAGCCTTACTATACTATGACGTTTTTTTGACATTTTATGCCTTACTATAATATGACGTTTTTTTTTACTTTTTGTGCCTTACTATAATATGACGTTTTTATGACATTTTATCCCTTACTATAATATGACATTTTTAAGAAATTTAATTCCTAATTACACTATGACATTTTATGCCTTACTATAGCATAATGATTTTATTACATTTTATGCCTTATTATAATATGACATTTTATGCCTTATTATAGTATGATGTTTTTATGACATTTTTAGCCTTACTATACTATGACGTTTTTTTGACATTTTATGCCTTACTATATCATAATGATTTTATTACATTTTATGCCTTATTATACTATGACATTTTATACCTTATTATAGTATGATGTTTTTATGACACTTTAAGCCTTACTATACTATGACGTTTTTTTGACATTTTATGCCTTACTATAATATGACGTTTTTTTTTACTTTTTATACCTTATTATGCTATGACATTTTATACCTTATTATAGTATGATGTTTTTGTGACATTTTATGCCTTACTATACTATGAAGTTTTTTTGACATTTTATGCTTTACTATACTATGACGTTTATTTGACATTTTATGCCTTACTATAGCATAATGATTTTATTACATTTTATGCCTTATTATGCTATGACATTTTATACCTTATTATAGTATGATGTTTTTGTGACATTTTATGCCTTACTATACTATGAAGTTTTTTTTGACATTTTATGCCTCACTATAGCATAATGATTTTATTACATTTTATGCCCTACTTTACTATGACGTTTTTTGACTATTCATGCTTTAATATAATATGCCATTTT
>NW_019432869.1:0-551 GCF_002814215.2 Seriola lalandi dorsalis
CTCAGGTGAATCCCAGCCAGAACACTGGATATCGGCCAGTGTCATTCAATTCTCAGGATCAGTCAGTAAAATGTCTTTCCAAAGTTTATGCGAGGCTTATTTCATAGCAGACTCTTGGCTTTTTCCTGCATTATCAAACGTTGCCAGCTCGCACCTTCTAATCGTAACCAGAACCACACTCGGTGCCTCTGCCTCTGTATTTCCCGTTGTGCTGTGGAGAGTTTTGTCTGCCCTCGGGCTTTGGCGTCAGTGCTGGCTCCTTTGTAATGGCTGCCTGTTATTCCAGCATGTCTGTCCTTCAGTCTGTTATGACTGGCCCAAGGTCCCGTGCTATAACATGGCTGATAAAAGAGCTCCACACATCCCCCCTCACTCGCCTGGTGAGAGCGGCTCTCTTTTTGAAGGGAGAGCAGGAGAAAGCCAGTGGAAACTCATGGACTACCTGAGGCTTTCTGGGCAGGTTGTGCTCCTCTTTTAGGTGTTAAAGTGAGAAGATGAAAAAATTTGATGCAGATTCATCTTTCTTTCTTTTTTCTTTCTTTCTTTCTTTC
>NW_019432870.1:0-456 GCF_002814215.2 Seriola lalandi dorsalis
TGGGAGGGATTGAGTTTTCACCCCCCTGTTCTGATTTATTTCGGACTTCTGAGTTCTGGCTCTGGAGCAGAGCAGACTCTGGTCCACTGGGGCCATGGTAAAGTTCTTCAACCACCTCGATGGGCTGGTTTGAGAGACTGTGTTGAAATGTAGCCTTTGGTGCTACCAATGTGACTGGGAAGAGATCAGCTTTCTTGCTTTCTTCCTTAAGCCAGTCACTGAAAAGACGCTTGATAGTTCTTAGGTCTTCTTGGCTAAGACTAGATGTTTTAGTTTTAATTTCAGCTTTGTTGGTCTTCTGCTGAAAGGATCGTTTGCTTTTGCCTTTGTTCATGTTCTCATCAGATTGATGCTGATGGAGTTTGGTTTGGTTTTGCCTTTTCTGTCCCTTATACTCAAAAGCCTTACGGTTTTCCCATTGGTTAGGTGGGAACCTGCTTCGGTGGGGATTTGAGG
>NW_019432871.1:0-523 GCF_002814215.2 Seriola lalandi dorsalis
ATTTGATAAACATGACTCAGTCTCTTTCCAGTCTGCTGAGATCAGTGGGGGGCGAGATGCTGTGATGCATTGTGGGGTTTGTAGTATCAACAACCTCAGGCCTTCCTTCAGCCTTGCAGGTAGCACTCTTCCAAACACACATATTTAACCTGATATAAACTGATTGATTTCCTCACTGGTGTTAAATATCTCTGGTTTGATCTGAAGTGAATGTGAACATTGATGTGTGGAGGGTAGATTCAGTCACTGTACTAGAACCCTCCCCAAGAAGTAAGGTGTGCAGTTACTGATCTCAACAGCATGGAAGTTATTAGTAAGAAACATGTCAAATATTCAAAGTTACAGCTCTGAGATATAACTGGATATTTGTTGGTGTGTCCAACTGTATTTAACACGACCAAGGACCCACAGCAGCACATCACCTGTGAGATCATGATGATGCTGAAGAAGCAGGAGTGACAGTAGATCACCAGGTGATGGGGAACAGAATGAAGTGTTTCTGCTTTAAAAGCACCGTCCTCCA
>NW_019432872.1:0-609 GCF_002814215.2 Seriola lalandi dorsalis
AAGGTAACGCATAAAAAAGTCATAAAAATGTCATAGTATTGCAAGGCATAAAAATTTAAATTAAACTTTTCAACTTAGTCAATGTACAAGCTTTGAACCGTCCAGGATTTGAACCCAGAACCTTCTGAGTAGGAACCCACTGTATTAACCACTACACTACCACTCCTCAACAAAAGCTTGTTCACTTCATGGTAAAAACCATCATAGTATAGTAAGGCATAAAAATGCTGTAGCATTGCAAATCATAAAAACGACACAGTATAGTAAGGCATAAAAAATTCATACAAAAGTCATAGTATAATAAGGCATAAAAAATTCATAAAAACGTCATGGTATTGCAAGGCATAAAAATTTAAATTTTTGAGTGTGGGAAGCCACTGTGTTAACCACTGCACTACCACTCCTCATTAAAATCTTATTCACTTCAAGGTAAAAACCATCATAGTACAGTAAGGCATAAAAATGCTGTAGCATAGTAAATCATAAAAACGTCATACTATAGTAAGACATAAAAAAGTTATTAAAAACGTCATACTATAGTAAGGCATAAAAAAGTCATAGTAAAGTAAGGCATAAAAAAAGCATAAAAACGTCATAGTATAGTAAGCC
>NW_019432873.1:0-443 GCF_002814215.2 Seriola lalandi dorsalis
ACCTTTTATACTAAATATATTATGATGTATTTTTGATGTTTTTTGCCATACTATACTATGACGTTTGATGCCTGATCATAATATGACGTTTTTATAACCTAATAAGCCTCATTATACTACGATGTATTTTTGACCTTTTTTGCCATACTATACTATGATGTTTTTTGACCTTTTTGCCATACTATACTACCTCTTTTTTATGGTATTTTTCTGTCATACTATTTTTTGCCGTTTTCTGGCATTTTATGCCTTACTATACTATGTTGTTTGATGCCTGATCATAATATGACGTTTTTATAACCTAATAAGCCTTATTATACTACGATGTATTTTTGACCTTTTTTGCCATACTATACTATGATGTTTTTTGACCTTTTTTGCCATACTATACTATGTCGTTTTTTGGCATTTTTCTTCCATACTATATTTTGCCGTTTCTTGGC
>NW_019432873.1:1602-2295 GCF_002814215.2 Seriola lalandi dorsalis
ACATTTTATGCCTAATTATATTATTTCATCTCATGCCTTGCCATACTATGACGCTTTTATGACATTTTATGCCTTAATATACTATGTTGTATTTTTGACCTTTTTCTTCCATAAAATTTTTTGCCGTTTCTGGGCCTTTTATGCCTTAATATGCTTTCACGTTTGATGCCTGACCATACTATGACAATTTTATGACATTTTATGGCTTAATATACTATGTTGTATATTTGACATTTTATGCCATACTATTTTTTACTGTTTTCTGGCATTTTTATGCCTAATTATATTATTTCATCCCATGCCTTGCCATCCTATGACGTTTTTATGACATTTTATGATTCAATATACTATGTTGTATTTTTGACATTTTATGCCATACGATACTATTTCTTTTTTTGGCATTTTTCTTCCATAAAATTTTTTGCCGTTTCTTGGCATTTTATGGCTTAATGTACTTTCACGTTTGATGCCTGACCATACTATGACGATTTTATAACCTTTTATGATTTAATATACTATGTTGTAGTTTTAAAATTTTACCTTTTTGGCATTTTTCCTCCATAAAAGGTTTTGCCGTTTCTTGGCATTTTATGCCTTACTATACTATCTTGTTTGATGCTTGACCATACTATGACATTTTTATAACCTTTTATGATTTAATATACTATGTTGTATTTTTTACCTTTTTTGCCA
>NW_019432874.1:0-591 GCF_002814215.2 Seriola lalandi dorsalis
GGACCATAATTTTCCATTTTTGGTGCTAACGTGACATGGGGGGAGGGGCAATATTCTCATGAGAACTTTCCCGAACCATTGGCATGAAGGTGTGTGAAGTAGAACTGATATTTTTGATATTTTGACAGTGAAAGTGACAAAGAGGAGAATGTGTCTGAGACAGAAGATTGTGTTGAGGAGGACCCTGATTTTGAGGCATTCTCATCTGATGAGAATGAGAGCGTTGACCCTTCTGTTGTCTCTCAACCACCAGCAGACACGATCCTTTCCAAAAATGGAAAGATAATATGGTCCCTTTCCCCACTTCAACAGCAGGGTAGACTTAGCGTTACTAATATTATCAAAATGGTTCCAGGCCCCACAGATATGCAATCAGCCATGTTGAAGACATCAAGTCGTCATTAGAGCTCTTCATAACACCATCGATTGAAAATATTGTTCTTGGGATGACAAATTTAGAGGGAAGCGTGTGTATGGGGACAGTTGGAAAGACTTGGATGTAGTTGACTTGGAAGCCCACATTGGCTTGCTCATTTTGGCAGGAGTTTACAAATCAAAAGGTGAAGCAACAGCAACAAGCCTTTGGAACGC
>NW_019432875.1:0-972 GCF_002814215.2 Seriola lalandi dorsalis
AACCCATAAAAATGCCAAAAATGTCATAGTATAGTATGGCATAAAATGTCAAAAAAACATCATAGTTTATTGAGGCATAAAAAGTCATAAAAACAACATAGTATGCTAAGGCATAGAACAACAGAGTATAGTAAGTCATAAAAATGACAAAAAATAACATAGTATGCTAAGGCATAAAACAACAGAGTATAGTAAGGCATAAAATTGACAAAAAATGTCATAGTATAGTATGGCATAAAACATCAAAAAAACATCATAGTTTATTAAGGCATAAAAAGTCATCAAAACAACATAGTATGCTAAGGCATAGAACAACAGAGTATAGTAATTCATAAAAATGCCAAAAAATGATATGGTACATTAACCCGTAAAAATGCCAAAAATGTCATAGTATAGTATGGCATAAAACGTCAAAAAAACATCATCCTATATTAAGGCATAAAAAGTCATAAAAACAGCATAGTATGCTAAGGCATACAACAACAGAGTATAGTAAGTCATAAAAATGACAAAAAATGATATAGTATGATAAGGCATAAAATTGACAAAAAATGTCATAGTATAGTATGGCATAAAACGTCAAAAAAACATCATACTATATTAAGGCATAAAAAGTCATAAAAACAACATAGTATGCTAAGGCATAGAACAACAGAGTATAGTAAGTCAAAAAAATGCCAAAAAATGATATGGTACACTAACCCATAAAAATGCCAAAAATGTCATAGTATAGTATGGCATAAAACGTCAAAAAAACATCATACTTTATTAAGGCATAAAAAGCCATAAAAACAACATAGTGTGCTAAGGCATAGAACAACAGAGTATAGTAAGTTATAAAAATGCCAAAAAATAACATAGTATAGTATGGCATAAAATGTCAAAAAAACATCATAGTTTATTGAGGCATAAAAAGTCATAAAAACAACATAGCGTGCTAAGACATAGAACAACAGAGTAAAGTAAGTCATA
>NW_019432876.1:0-473 GCF_002814215.2 Seriola lalandi dorsalis
AAAACGTCATAGTATAGTAAGGAATACAAAGCCATTGCATAGTAAGGCTTAAAGATGTAAAAAAAACGTCATAGTATAGTATGGCATAAAATGTCGAAAAAACATCATGGTATATTAATGCATAATAGGTCATAAAAACATCATAGTATAGTAAGGAATACAAAGACATTGCATAGTAAGGCTTAACAATGTGAGAAAACGTCATAGTATAGTATGGCATAAAAATCTCAAAAAATGTCATAGTTTATTAAGGCATAAAAAGTCATAAAAACGTCATAGTATAGTAAGGAATACAAAGACATTGCATAGTAAGGCTTAAAAATGTCAAAAAAAAGTCAGAGTATATTATGGCATAAAACGTCAAAAGAAATATCATATTACATCAAAGCTTAAATTGTCATAAAAACGTAATATTATGGTTAGGCATCAACTCACAAAGTATAGTAAGGCAGAACATTGCTAAAAAAAGTCAT
>NW_019432877.1:0-554 GCF_002814215.2 Seriola lalandi dorsalis
CATCCATCCATTTTCTTCCGCTTATCCTCTAGTAGGGTCACAGGGGGGCTGGAGCCTATCCCAGCATCTTTTCAGGCTGACAGGTCGCCAGTCCATCGCAGGGCAAACACATAGAGACAGACAACCATTCACACTCACAGCCACACCTATGGTCAATTTAGAGTATCCAATTAGCCTAGTCCCCATTTGCATGTCTTTGGACAGTGGGAGGAAGCAAACTCCACACAGAAAGATCCCGTGTCCGAGCCGGGACTCGAACCCGGAACCTTCTTGCTGTGAGGCGACAGCGCTAACCACTGCACCACCGTGCAGCGCCAAGTGATACAGTCTTAAGTAAAAAATCTATGAAAATGATACTTAAAGTCAGGAAGTAGGTTTCATTGTTATTTTATTTTTTAACCAGTGACCTTGAAAGAGTTTTCCATGTCTTTGTCTCTTGTCTGTGGCAGTTCTCTGACTTTCTAGTAGCACAGCGCTTCAACAGTTTATCTAAGCAGCAGCAGATACTGACTAACACAGGGAACCGTCACCTGATTACTGCTGTTGTGGTCACA
>NW_019432878.1:0-313 GCF_002814215.2 Seriola lalandi dorsalis
GTATAAAGATACATAAAACTCAAGTACAAACACCTCAAATCTGTACTGAAGTACTTGAGTAAATGTATTTAGTTACATTCAACCACTGGCATATTTTGTACTAGTCCTTTTTAAAACGGCTCATTCTTCAGTAGCTTAAATCCACAGTATAATCTGTTTTTTTCCACATGTTTCGCCTGTGTTCTTCATCAGAGGTGATGATGATGGTTGAATCAGTTCAGAATTCAGCCTGCTTCTGAGTGTGAACAGCTCCTGACACACGTACACACACATCATACAAACAGTACATCATGTCTCCTTGTCTTTATGTGTG
>NW_019432880.1:0-452 GCF_002814215.2 Seriola lalandi dorsalis
TTTTTATAACCTAATAAGCCTTATTATACTACGATGTATTTTTGACCTTTTTTGCCATACTATACTATGTCGTTTTTTGGCATTTTTCTTCCATAATATTTTTTGCCGTTTCTTGGCATTTTATGCCTTACTATACTATCTCCTTTGATGCCTGACCATACTATAACATTTTTATGACCTTTTATGCTCAATATATTATGATGTATTTTTGACCTTTTTTGCCATACTATACTATGCCGTTTCTTGGCCTTTTATGCCTTACTATTATATCTTGTTTGATGCCTGACCATACTATGACATTTTTATAACCTAATAAGCCTTATTATACTACGATGTATTTTTGACCTTTTTTGCCATACTATACTATGTCGTTTTTTGGCATTTTTCTTCCATAATATTTTTTGCCGTTTCTTGGCATTTTATGCCTTACTATACTATCTCCTTTGATGCCT
>NW_019432882.1:0-606 GCF_002814215.2 Seriola lalandi dorsalis
GGTGGAGAGGACTGGTTCATACATCAGTGAGTTACAGGAATCAGCAAGGATCAGGTTTCAATCTGAGATTATCTGACACAGTTACTTTACAAATTAAGACTTTTGCACATAAAATACATAAAGAGCTTAAAAAATAATTTGCTTCATTAGACGAAACGACCCAACAGTAAAAATATCAAACATGTCACAGTTCAAACTGAAAACTGAAATGTAGGAGTTTCTGTTTCCCTTGTTATTACTTTCATTTCTTTTAATAATTTTCATTTATTTCTAATTATTCTGAAGTTTTCTACTGTGGGTTTGTTTCACTTTGAGCTCTGGGCGTCTGTGACGACATTTCTCACTATTTTCTGAGTCAGGAAGTTAAAGTGGAGACTGAGGCTGTTGACAGCAGCACTGAGTCACACATCTTTAGCTTTAACACTGTGACAGGTGACTAGTTTGTTGCTCAGCTGAGCTCTAATGGAACTAATATCTCCATTACCTGTGAAGGACTCTTCATTCATGAGAAGCAGCTGTAACAACAGCTGAGAGTCAAGTGTCTTGTTCACAGCATCTCTACAGTTATTTTTAAAATGATGGTGACAGACTTGGAGTGTGTTCATT
>NW_019432883.1:0-468 GCF_002814215.2 Seriola lalandi dorsalis
TTTATGCATCATTTTTTGACTTCATATGTATACTACAACATTTTTTTGTCTTTTTATGCCTTACTATACTATGTCATCTTTTAAAACTTTTTATTCCTTACTATCTATTCTATGACGTTTTTCATGACTTTTTATGCCTTACTATCCTATGACGTTTTTATGACTTTTTATGCCTTACTATACTATGTTGTTTTACTGTACAACTTTTTTATGCCATTACTATCCTATGCCTTACTATACTATGACTTTTTATGCCTTACTATATTATAACGTTTTTATGATGTTTTTATGCCTTACTATACTATGACTTTTTTTAAACTTTTCATGCCTAACTATACTATGACTTTTTATGTATTACTATACTATGACTTTTTATGTTTTACTATACTATGACCTTTTTTTTTACTTTTTATGCCTTACTATACTATGACGTTTTATTGACTTTTTATGCCTTACTATACTATAACT
>NW_019432884.1:0-506 GCF_002814215.2 Seriola lalandi dorsalis
CAGGGAATGTGGTGGACCTCATATTTGAAAAAGTCTTTGTTGACCTGGGACCATACACAGAAGCTGTTTTGGCCATCCCCATCCCAGAGGACCTCACTGCACAGTTCGAGCGGCCTGAGAAGGAGGAGGTCATATCCAGCTCTGTGTCCCGGTTCTATCATGGGCCAGTCTAAAACTCACGTACTGTCCTGTGGTGTCAGGAAACATGGCATGGATGCGCAGGACCACGCAGGCTGGAATGACGACCAAGATTCTGTGACCATGGAAGCCCCAGCACCAGCTCACAAAGCTCCTATAGGCCAGATACCTGTACCGACTAAAACAACTGGACAGGGCATTTAGTCTTGCAAACATATCTATGTTGTGTCTCACAATTTGTTTTTATGGATCCAGTGAATCCTACAGTTTTTTTATTATCACTGATTATAAGTGCCTCATTTGATATAAATAAATGCTTGATTGTTACTAAAGAAATGACTCCTCTGAATTCATATATTATATGCACA
>NW_019432885.1:0-312 GCF_002814215.2 Seriola lalandi dorsalis
CTTGTGTCCTCCAAGGTCCCATCCAGTAAAGTGAACAGAGTACACTTAAAAACAAACAGGAAGAGCACGACCTGCTGTGTGTTTTCTGTGTCAATTAGATCAAAACAATCTGACTGAGAAATCTGCCCCATATAAAGTAAAACAGGGTTTTTTTGGACAGATTTTGAAACTTTACTAGGTAATAATGTAGCACCAGCTTTAGATGATATTGTACTTGAGTGGATATACATGAGTAAATTTGCAGTCAATCAAACTCAGTGAACCTGGAGCTTTTGTTATTTATTCAGTTTTTAATGCAGAAAGGCAAAAAAA
>NW_019432886.1:0-554 GCF_002814215.2 Seriola lalandi dorsalis
TGCTATGTGCCGACCGAGACTCAAATCTAACCTGAAGAAGAAGTTCCAGTGTGTGTTTGAGGGGATCTCTAAAACAGGAAACCCAACCCTTCTGAACCAGATCTACACAGAGCTCTACATCACAGAGGGAGGGACTGGAGAGGTCAATGATGAACATGAGGTCAGACAGATTGAAACAACATCCAGGAAACCAGTCAGACCAGAAACAACCATCACACAAAAAGACATCTTTAAAGCCTCACCTGGAAGAGACGGACCAATCAGAACAGTGATGACAAAGGGAGTGGCTGGCATTGGGAAAACAGTCTTAACACAGAAGTTCACTCTGGACTGGGCAGAAGACAAAGCCAACCAGGACGTACAGTTCACATTTCCATTCACCTTCAGAGAGCTGAATGTGCTGAAAGAGAGAAAGTTCAGCTTGGTGGAACTTGTTCATCACTTCTTTACTGAAACCAAAGAAGCAGGAATCTGCAGGTTTGATCAGTTCCAGGTCGTGTTCATCTTTGACGGTCTGGATGAGTGTAGACTTCCTCTGGACTTCCACAACACTG
>NW_019432887.1:0-891 GCF_002814215.2 Seriola lalandi dorsalis
AGTATGGTAAGGAATTAAACAACATAGTACAGTAAGGCATAAAATTCCCAAAAAACGTCATAGTATAGTATGGCTTAAAAAGGTGTAAAAACGTCATAGTATAGTATGGCAAAAAATGGCAAAAAAACATCATAATATATTAAAGCATAAAAGGTCATAAAAACATCATAGTATGGTAAGGAATTAAACGAAATAGTAAAGTAAGGCATAAAAAGGTGAAAAAACGTCATAGTATAGTCTAGCATAAAAATGTGAAAAAACGTCATAGTATAGTATGGCATAAAATGTAAAAAAAAATATCATAATATATTAAGGCATAAAAGGTCTTAAAAACGTCATAGTATGGTAAGGAATTAAACGACATAGTATAGTAAGGCATAAAAAGGTGAAAAAACGTCATAGTATAGTATAGCATAAAATGTAAAAAAAAACATCATAGTATATCAGGGCATAAAATGTCAAAAAAACATCATAGTATGGTAAGGAATTAAACGAAATAGTAAATTAAGGCATAAAAATACCAAAAAACATCATAGTATAATATGGCATAAAAATGTGAAAAAACGTAATAGTATAATATGGTATAAAATGTCAAAAAAACATCATAGTATAGTTTGGCATAAAATGTCATAAAAACGTCATAGTATGGTAAGGAATTAAACGACATAGTATAGTAAGGCATAAAAATGTAAAAACGTCATAGTATAATATGGTATAAAATGTCAAAAAAACATCAATGTATATTAAGACGTAAAAGGTTAGAAAAACATCATAGTATGGTATGGCATAAAACGACATAGTATAGTAAGGCATAAAAATACCAAAAAACGTCATAGTATAATATGGCATAAAAAGGTGAAAAACGTCATAGTATAGTATGGCATAAAATGT
>NW_019432888.1:0-380 GCF_002814215.2 Seriola lalandi dorsalis
ACGAAAAGTCATAAAAACATCATAGTATAGTGAGTTATAAAAACTGAAAAAAAACGACATAGTATAGTAAGGCCTCAAAAGTGAAAAAAACGATATAGTATAGTAAGGCCTCAAAAGTGAAAAAACAACATAGTATAGTAAAGCATAAAAAGTGGAAAAAATGACACGCTATAGTAAGGTATGAAAAGTCATAAAAACATCATAGTATAGTGAGTTATAAAAACTGAAAAAAACGACATAGTATAGTAAGGCATAAAAAGTGAAAAGAACAACATAGTATAGTAAGGCCTCAAAAGTGAAAAAAACGAGATAGTATAGTAAGGCATAAAAAATGAAAAAACAACATAATATAGCAAGGCATAAAATGTGGAAAAAACTAC
>NW_019432889.1:0-453 GCF_002814215.2 Seriola lalandi dorsalis
AAAAACAACATATTATAATAACGCATAAAAACATCAAAAAATATAATATTATAGTTAGATATGAAGACGTCACAGTACAGTAAGACCTTAAAAGTAAAAAAAAAACAACACAGTATACTATGGCAAAGAAAATGAAAAAACAACATCGTAAAGTATGGCAAAAAAAAGTGAAAAAACAACATAGTATAATAAGGCATCAAAACATCAAAAAACATCATAGTATAGTAAGATATGAAGATGTCATAGTCCAGTAAGGCCTGAAAAGTAAAAAAAACTACAGAGTATACTATGGCAAAAAAAGTGAAAAAATGACATACCATAATAAGGTATAAAAACATCAAAAAACGTCATAGTATAGTAAGATATGAAGACATCATAGTATAGTAAGGCCTTAAAAGTGAAAAAAACAACACAGTATACTATGGCAAAAAAAGTGAAAAAACGACATAGTAT
>NW_019432890.1:0-408 GCF_002814215.2 Seriola lalandi dorsalis
ATTGTGTGTGTGTCTTTCATGACTGTTGTTATTATTATTTATCAACAAATTAGCCTACGTTATAACTAGCTAAAACTAATGATATAATACAAGAGGTGATGAAGTGCACAAACTTGGAAGGACAGAGAGTAGCAACAGCTAGAGGAAAAGAATGGAAAAATGTCCTCAAAGATGAATTCATGGCCTTCATTGGATTGACCCTGCTTGCAGGAAGTGAGAAGAACTGGGATGTATCAGCGCGTAAGTTGTTTGGGAGTCCTCTACATAATCCCATGTACAAGGCCACTATGGCTGTTGGAAGATTTGAAGACATTCGCCGTACCTGGCGCTTCGACGATAAGAGGACCAGAGCCTTCCGACTGGAAACAGACCATATGGCAGCCTTCCGCTATGTATGGGACCTGTTCC
>NW_019432891.1:0-432 GCF_002814215.2 Seriola lalandi dorsalis
TAGTGTGGCATTAAACGTCAGAAAAACATCGTAGTATATTAAAGCATAAAAGGTCATAAAAATATCATATTATGGTCAGGCATCAAAAAATAGAGTATAGTAAGGAAGGAAAATGCCAAAAAACATCAAACTATAGTATGGCAGAAAAATGCCAAAAAACGTCATAGTATAGTATGGCCTAAAACGTCAAAAAAACATCATAGTATATTAAGGCAGAAAAGGTCATATGAACATCATAGCATGGCAAGGCATGAGACGAAATAATATAAATAGGCATAAAAATGCTGAAAAATGTCATAGTATGGTCAGGCATCAAATAATATAATATAGTAAGGCATAAAAATGCCAAAAAATGTCAAAATATAGTAGGGCATTAATTAGACAGTTGCAAGGCCTGGGAATCAAACCTATGACCTTCAACTTGTAAAGCAA
>NW_019432892.1:0-466 GCF_002814215.2 Seriola lalandi dorsalis
CACACTAGCTAACGTCAGCTACGCCACACATGTTCAGGTCAGGCAGTGTGAGGAAAAAAGCCCGGTCAGTTATCCAGCACTGTGGAAAAAGTTGTTAGTGGCTAGCGAGGCTATTTCCAGTTGGACGTGGAGAAGTTTAGTTTTCTTGCATCTAGCTCTCTGTAGAGCAGAAATTAATATAAGTGAATTTAAGCCCATTTCACGTATCTGTTAATCTGTTAACGGCTTGTAACCACGGTGTTTGTCTTTTCAACAAGGCTTTTTTCTTTTTTTCCCCTTTGTTTTGCATTGGTTGTCCTGGTTCTTTGTAGTTTTTGGCAATGTTAGTCTTATTACGTGTCATTATGACACATAATGTTCTGACTGATGAATCTCTAAATCAGTGAGACCAGTGAACTGACAACTATGCACCATGCAGAATCTTTGCTGCAACAGTTGTATGATACAGTTATCTTATTTTACAGCC
>NW_019432893.1:0-433 GCF_002814215.2 Seriola lalandi dorsalis
TTCACGTTTTTATGCCCTACTATACTATGACATTTTTTCACGTTTTCTGCCTTACTATACTGTGACGTTTTTTCACGTTTTTATGCCTTACTATACTATGTCGTTTTTTGACGTTAATGCCTTACTGTACCATGACGTTTTTTCACATTTTTATGCCTTACTATACTATGATGTTTTTTCACGTTTTATGCCTTACTGTGCTTTGATGTTTTTTCACGTTTTTATGCCTTACTATACTGTGACGTTTTTTGACGTTAATGCCTTACTGTACTATGACGTTTTTTCACGTTTTTATGCCCTACTATACTATGACGTTTTTTCACGTTTTTATGCCTTACTATACTATGTCGTTTTTTGACGTTAATGCCTTACTATACTATGACTTTTTTTTCACGTTTTATGCCTTAATGTTCTGTGATGTTTTTTCACGTTT
>NW_019432894.1:0-406 GCF_002814215.2 Seriola lalandi dorsalis
GTCTCCAGGATAAAACCTGTCTTTATAAGAACTTCCCTCCTTCATGATTTGCTCTCCATTCTTGAACCAGACATAGGAAAGACGACCAGCTGGACTGCAGCTGCTGAGACACTTCAGCTCTGCCTCGGTATAAGACTGATGGACTGTTATTAATCTGGTCACCTGCAACTCCAGAGCTGGACACAGGAGGAAGAACCCACAATGTTATTGGTTAACAGCTGAAAAATACAAAACACACACAGATGTACAATAATCTTTATAGTTCTGAGTGAAACACTTTGAAACATCAGTGACTAATAATAATTTATACCCCAAACAACAGTGGGAATGGATGTTAATACAAAAGTTACAAGAACCATAAAATCTATTTTGGTGCTTTTTGTCTTTTAATTTTAGCTTGTAATCA
>NW_019432895.1:0-407 GCF_002814215.2 Seriola lalandi dorsalis
TCTTAGTTTGGTCATTCATTTCTTTAACTGCTTAAGTAGGAGTTTGAGCTCAAAAATCTAGTTCAGCTTAATTAAAACTTTGAGTTGTGTAAAGCTTTGTCTTGTTTATTTGATTCAAATTTGATAATTGATTGAACTCCTTTAGTAATGCTTTCAATTTAAACATCTATTTCAACACAACCTCTGTGGCCTGTTGTCTGTTTGTGTTCTCTCAGGTTGAAGAGTTAGGTCTTTGTTTCACATGCAGAACTTGCACCTTCATCATTAGTGCCACGGGTGCTCAGCTCCGAGGCACTCCTCTACAGCTAGAATAGCTGAGAGGAGTGCCTCGGGGCATCTATTAATCTTCTGTTTCGGGTTTATTATTCTTCCGCCAAATTTCGGCGCGTAACTCGTCCCGCAGCTTT
>NW_019432895.1:427-755 GCF_002814215.2 Seriola lalandi dorsalis
GTCTCTGTGTCTGAGAACTGAGTTTTTCTCACTCGTTGTCCTGTCTGTACAGAACACTTCAGGATAGGTTTTCTCAGCATTCACATTAAGTGTGATTTCTACACAGAACTTGTGTACGGTGTCCTTGAGTGCCACGAAAGGTGCCTTTAAATAAAATGTATTATTAGTGCCACGGGTGCTCAGCTCCGAGGCACTCCTCTACAGCTAGAATAGCTGAGAGGAGTGCCTCGGGGCATCTATTAATCTTCTGTTTCGGGTTTATTATTCTTCCGCCAAATTTCGGCGCGTAACTCGTCCCGCAGCTTTGAGAAAACCCCGGTAATATATA
>NW_019432896.1:0-457 GCF_002814215.2 Seriola lalandi dorsalis
AGGAGAAATATAGTTTAACATTTAATTCAGCATCATGTTCTTAGAAAAAAATAAGTCGCTGGTAGAATTTTCCTACATGCAGCAAAACATTCAGGTTTATTTCATTAACGTATTTTCCGTCTCCTGATCTCACTGGTATCGTATTGTATTGAGAACAATACACAATGTATAGAAGAACATTATCTTGTAGGGGTTTGTCATTTAATACTGTAAATTCATACACAACAGCCCTGAACTACAGCAGACTGTCCTGACAGCTGATATATGTGTGTGATTAACTTTGATTTACCATGTCTGAACTTAAGTATTTGTCTTTTACTGTCATTCAAAGGTGTCCACACTGAAAACTGAATGACCACTGGCAACAGAAGGAGGAGCTCATGTATGGACAAAGGAGACTGCATGTACTTCCTTAGTTCTGAAATGGGCTGTGGTGGTGTTGGTGGTGATGATGATG
>NW_019432897.1:0-583 GCF_002814215.2 Seriola lalandi dorsalis
CAACATAGTATATTAAGGCATAAAAAGTCATAACAACGTCATAGGATGGGAAGGAATCAAACAACATAGTATAATAAGTCATAAAAATACCAAAAAACGTCATAGTATACTATGGCAAAAAATGCCAAAAAACGTCATAGTATACTATGGCAAAAAATTTCAAAAAAACAATGTAGTATATTAAGGCATAAAAGGTCAGAAAAATGTCATAGTATGGCAAGGAATCAAACAACATAGTATAATAAGTCATAAAAATGCCAAAAAACATCATAGTATAGTAAGTCATAAAAATGCCAAAAAACGTCATAGTATAGTATGGCAAAAAATTTTAAAAAAACGTCATTGTATAGTATGGCATAAAAATTCATATAAACATAATACTATGCTAAAGCATTGACAACAGAGTATAGTAAGTCATGCAAATGCCAAAAAACGTCATAGTATAGTAAGTCATAAAAATGCCAAAAAACGTCATAGTATACTATGGCAAAAAATGGCAAAAAAACAATGTAGTATATTAAGGCATAAAAGGTCATAACAATGTCATACTATGGCAAGGAATCAAACAACATAGTATAATAAG
>NW_019432898.1:0-457 GCF_002814215.2 Seriola lalandi dorsalis
GTGGGACCAACTAGACGAAACACTGGTGAAAGGAGGTTCCCACCTGATGACCCCAAAGACATGTTAGTTATCACTGCTCATTAGTCTGTACAGCTAAATTAATAGTTATCATAGGACATGTTAAGCTTAGGGAGCTATTCACTGGGTCCATTTTCTGTAGCACAAGCTTTGTGTTTATCTTAAATACTGGGTTGTTCACTTGTGTGTCACTGTTTGTGTGTTTAACTTCAGCTGCTCAGTTTTGTTGTGACTTTTTGTGTGTGGGATGTTGTCACTTGTTTGCGGTGTTTGCTCACCTCATGGTTGTTGCCATTTTGCCTCTATGGGAGTTTCTCTCACTTGTGTAGCTGCTTGTGTGTCGGCTGTTCCTTCTTAAATCCAGGGGCCTTTTGTGTGTGTGATCTTGTTTGAGCAGCTGTGTTGTTAGCTTCAGATTGAGGCTTGAAGACTTGTGTAG
>NW_019432899.1:0-542 GCF_002814215.2 Seriola lalandi dorsalis
AGACCTAACATGCAGCTAATGTAAAGCTAGCAGAGCTTGGAGAGTTGGTTATCTGGTTGCTAGGCGCACGCACGCACACACACAGGTCAGGAGCTGCCGTTGCCATGGCAATGTGAAAATCTGCCCAGAATTTGGCTTCTACATGGCTTCAAACAACTGCAAATTATGAGAAAACACTTACTTCTTTTCAAAAACCGAAAAGACTGTGACAGACACTGAAGCCAGAAGTTTCTACAGTCTCTATTTTATTCAGATATTCCTTAAAATGAGTGAGGAAGCTCAGTGCGAAGACAGAGAGAGATTATTTTGAAAAAAAAAAGACGATTACATTAGGTGTCAATGAGAGTGAGACAGGTATTGCTGCCGGACTCAGCACCCCCGTTTAAATTTTGTGCAGACCCTGCCTGTCAAAGTTACATTTTATGAATCCCAACAACTATGTCTACATTTTCAGAAAGAATTATTTGTCTCCTTTTTACGGTTTGGCCGTGAGCTCCAGTTAAAAATAAAAATAAAGGTTATTTTTTACTGCTTCACGCACT
>NW_019432900.1:0-537 GCF_002814215.2 Seriola lalandi dorsalis
TGGATATTGTGGTTCTGATGTGGATGTTGTGGTTCTACTGTGGATGTTCTGGTTCTAATGTGGATGTTGTGGTTCTGATATGGGTGTGGTGGTTCTACTGTGGATGTTCTGGTTCTAATGTGGATGTTGTGGTCGTAATGTGGATGTTGTGGTTCTGAAGTGGATGTTGTGGTTCTGAAGTGGATGTTGTGGTTCTAATGTGGATGTTGTGGTCTTAATATGGATGTTGTGGTTCTGAAGTGGATGTTGTGGTTCTGAAATTGATGTTGTGGTTCTAATGTGGATGTTGTGGTTCTGAAGTGGATGTTGTGGTTCTGAAGTGGGTGTTGTGGTTCTAATGTTGGTGTTGTGGTTCTAATGTGGATGTTCTGGTTCTGATGTGGATGTTCTGGTTCGAATGTGGGTGTTGTGGTTCTAATGTGGATGTTCTGGTTCTAATGTGGATGTTCTGGTTCTAATGTGGGTGTTGTGGTTCTGATGTGAATGTTCTTGTTCTAATGTAGATGTTGTGGTTCTGATGTGGATGTTCTGATTCTA
>NW_019432901.1:0-722 GCF_002814215.2 Seriola lalandi dorsalis
GCACAAACCCAAATGAAGTGTCCAGAACTGTTGCCAGAATCATTTTACATCCAAACTATGACAGCGACAGCAGCGACAACGACATTGCTCTGCTCAGACTCTCCTCACCAGTCATGTTCACAGACTACATCAGACCTGTGTGTCTGGCAGCCAGTGACAGTGTGTTCAACAACGGTACTGACAGCTGGGTCACTGGCTGGGGCGCAGTCAACGAGGGAGGTGAGTCTGCTTGTTGCTGTAAAACAGTTTGATCAATCACATAAAGTGTAGGTGGATGCATGAATTGTTTCTCTTCTTGTTGGTCTCTCAGTGTCTTTACCGTTCCCTCAAACTCTACAAGAGGTGGAGGTGCCAGTTCTGGGAAACAGACAGTGTAACTGTCTCAATGGAGTCGGTACAGTCACAGACAACATGATCTGTGCTGGTGTTCTGGCAGGAGGCAAAGACTCATGTCAGGTCAGCTGCTTCTTTTCATTTGTCACTTGTTGGTAAATGTGTTTAGGATTTCCTTGCCGTCTCAGACGTGTCCTCTCCATCTCCTCAGGGTGACTCAGGAGGTCCAATGGTGAGCAAACAGGGCTCCGTGTGGGTCCAGTCTGGAATAGTCAGTTTTGGTTTTGGCTGTGCTCGTCCCAATCTGCCAGGAGTCTACTCCAGAGTGTCCCGCTACCAGTCCTGGATCAACTCCTTCATCAGCTCTGATAAGCCAGGCTTTGTCCAGT
>NW_019432902.1:0-504 GCF_002814215.2 Seriola lalandi dorsalis
GTTTTTCACATTTTTAAGTCTTATTATACTATTTCCTTTTATTCCTTACCATACTATGACATTTGTATCACCTTTTCTGCCCTAATATACTATGATGTTTTTTTGACGTTTTATGCCATACTATACTATGGCGTTTTTTCCCATTTTTATGCCATTCTATGCTATGTTGTTTTGCCCTTTTTTAAGACATACTACACTGTTTCCTTTTATTCCTTACCGTACTATGACCTTTTTATGAGCTTTTATGCCTTAATATACTTCTTTTTTTTTATGACGTTTTATGCCATACTATACTATGACGTTTTTGGACATTTTGATGACATATGACATACTATGACCTTTTTATGACCTTTTATGCCTTAATATACAATGTTGGTTTTTTGACTTTTTATGCCATACTATACTATGACGTTTTTGGATATTTTAATGCCAAACTATACTATGACATTTTTCACATTTTTATGCCTTACTATACTGTTTCCTTTTATTCCTTACCATACTATG
>NW_019432903.1:0-426 GCF_002814215.2 Seriola lalandi dorsalis
TCAATCAACAAATGAATTAAGACTGCATTGCTGTATTGGCACCTTATCAAACTACAGACATTTTGCCAAAAACATTTAATTTAATTTAGTTTAATTTTTCTCTTCAACCTAGTTAACTCCAGGTAGTACATTTATTTGCTTGTCTTCTAAAACAATGATCTGTTAAAGAAAAAGCTAATTAGTCTATGTATGTACAATATTAGTTTAATCTATAATAAAAATTGTAAATAAGAACAAAGATTTTGTAATATATTTTATGCGTGACAGTTATAAGTTTACTTTTTCAAGTAGGGAACAGTATAATGAATTACTATTTCAATTCCACTAACAATCGCAAAGGGGTTAGAACCTGCAAACTGTAACTTGGGCTACATTTTCTTTGAGCTTTCAGGGCATCACTTATTACAATCAAAGCAAGAAAATCAC
>NW_019432904.1:0-697 GCF_002814215.2 Seriola lalandi dorsalis
ATATTAAAGCATTAAAGGTCATAGAAACATCACACTATTGTAAGGCATAGAACAACAGAGTACATTAAGTCATAAAAATGCCCAAAAACGTCATAGTATAGTAAGTCATAAAAATGCAGCAAAACGTCATAGTATACTATGGCATAAAATGTCAAAAAAACATCATAGTATATTAAGGCTTAAAAGGTCATTAAAACATTATACTATTGTAAGGCATAGAATAACAGAGTACATTAAGTCATAAAAATGCCCAAAAACGTCATAGTATAGTAAGTCATAAAAATGCAGCAAAACGTCATAGTATACTATGGCATAAAACGTTAAAAAAACCATCACAGTATATTAATGCATAATAGGTCATAAAAACGTCATAGTATGGCAAGGGATGAAACAACATAGCACAGTAAGTCATAAAAATGCCAAAAAACCTCATAGTATAGTATGGCATAAAACATCAAAGAAACATCATAGTATATTAAGGCATTAAAGGTCATAGAAACATCATACTATGGTAAGGCATAGAACAACAGAGTACATTAAGTCGTAAAAATGCCAAAAAACGTCATAGTATAGTAAGTCATAAAAATGCCGAAAAACGTCATAGTATAGAATGGCATAAAACATAAAAAAAAAAACATCATAGTATATTAAGGCTTAAAACGTCATCAAAACATTATACTATTATAAGGCATAGACT
>NW_019432905.1:0-606 GCF_002814215.2 Seriola lalandi dorsalis
AAAAACGTCATAGTATATTATGTCATAAAAATGTCAAAAAAGGTTATAGCATGGTAAGGTACACAAATGTCAAGAAACATCAAAGTATAATATGGCATAAAGAGTCATAGTATAGTATGGCATAAAAATGTCAAAAACGTCATAGTATAGTATGGCATAAAAATGTTTAATAAAAACGTCATAGTATAGTATGGCATAAAAATGTCAAAAAACGTCATAGTATAGTATGCCATAAAAATGTAAAAAAAAACGTCATAGTATAGTATGGCATAAAAATGTCAAAAAACATCATAGTATGGTATGGCATGAAATATCATAGTATAGTATGGCATAAAAATGTCAAAAAACGTCACAGTATAGTATGGCAGAAAAACGTCCAAAAACGTCATAGTATATTATGTCATAAAAATGTCAAAAAAGGTTATAGCATGGTAAGGTACACAAATGTCAAGAAACATCAAAGTATAATATGCATAAAGAGTCATAGTATAGTATGGCATAAAAATGTCAAAAAACATCATAGTATAGTATGGCATAAAAATGTCAAAAAACGTCACAGTATAGTATGGCATAAAAATGTCAAAAAACGTCATAGTATGGTATGGC
>NW_019432906.1:0-480 GCF_002814215.2 Seriola lalandi dorsalis
ATGATGTTTTTTGGCATTTTTATGCCTCATTATATTATTTCGTCTCATACCTTCACATCCTATGACGTTTCTATGACCTTTTATGCCTTAATATACTATGACGTTTTTATGACCTATTATGCCTTAATATACTATGATGTTTTTTTGACGTTTTATGCCATACTATACTATGATGTTTTTTTTGCATTTTTATGCCTCATTTTATTATTTCGTCTCATACCTTCACATCCTATGACATTTTTTATGACCTTTTATGCCATACTATACTATGATGTTTTTTGGCATTTTTATGCCTCATTATATTATTTCGTCTCATACCTTCACATCCTATGACGTTTCTATGACCTTTTATGCCTTAATATACTATGATGTTTTTTTGACGTTTTATGCCATACTATACTATGACGTTTTTGGCATTTTTCTGCCATACTATACTATGATGTTTTTTTGCATTTTTATGCCTCATTATATTATTTGTCT
>NW_019432907.1:0-641 GCF_002814215.2 Seriola lalandi dorsalis
ATCGGGATTAGTATTATTCCGACATCAACCCAGTTCGGAGCAAAGGATAGAGTTGCCTACTTTGAGTAGCGGAGCGCTGTTGAGATCCTGGCTGGAGCCCCGGAGTTTGGTTGCTAGGCGACGGGGACGCCACACTCCAAGTGGGTTTCTCTCAGAGATGACGGCCGTTGCCAGGGGTGACGGGCTCTGCCGATGTCTCGGTGGATCAGCGTCGGCGCGGTCTGCCAGCAGACTTTCTTCGTAGGCACTCTCGAGATCTGGTTAGCCGGTCCTGGTGTGGCGTGTAGCCGGAGGGCCGGAGGTTGACAGCGGAATAAACGCTAGTATTTAACTTAATTTGCCAGATAAGTTGGAAGGAGTTGGTGTTGGCCAAACGACGCAAAACCTTCAAAATCTTCTAGACGAAAGCTGGATCTTGTCACAAAAAGAAAAACGACAAAATTACTTATACACACCTTTGTGTGATTCAATTTGGAAGGCTTGGCTTGTTGAAATAGTAAGGCAAAAATCGCGCACCAAAGTGTAAGAAGTAAAGTTTAAGCTAGAAACGAACGTGAGCTAGTGCGCGAACGAGGCGTAAGAGTTAAGATTGTAAGAAAAGTTGTAAGACGAAGGATTGTAAAAGAAGCTATGTAAAAGAA
>NW_019432908.1:0-460 GCF_002814215.2 Seriola lalandi dorsalis
TCCGGGAAAAGAGCACGTCTTCGTATCACCCATACACACACTCCTTTCTTTCCAGCTTCCTGTCGTCTTATCTTCCTCTAACGCCATTATTCGACTGCAAAATTGACAAGAATCACTTGTATTGTTACAACCATGCAACACTGATTAATTAATCATTCATCTCTAAACTATATTCTTGTGATGCAAAAGCCACTGAAGAAGCATAAATCCTTTACAGAAAACAAGAACTCAAACCAAGACCGGAACTATTCAGCCTCAAATACTAAAGGAATAGTTCAACAGTCTTCAGAGGATCAATACCGCTCTTAAGCTTTGATGCTAAAAATGCAGCCGCTTAGCTTAGCTTAGCTTAGCTTAGCTTAGCATGAAGAATAGAAACGGGAGGAAACAGCTAAGTCTTGGTTTTATGATGCGCCAGAATATTTCTTTAGATTTACGCCAGGCCACCAGCAGGGACTCC
>NW_019432909.1:0-493 GCF_002814215.2 Seriola lalandi dorsalis
CTGAGTGGCTGTTGTAATTCATCATTCATCTACAATTAAGCTCAGTGTCTGATAGAAGAATCTGAAAATGGTGTTTTTAATTGCTCTTGGCTCGAAAGGTCACGATGGGGGGTGGGGGGGGGGCACCACACACTCCCAATGTCAAGAGTGTGAAAACCAGACCTGAGTCCTGCAGATGGCACAATGTGATGCCAGATGGAGCTGACTGTGTGTTTCCACACTGCTATTTGACTAGCAACCGATATTTGGCAATTTTTCATGTGTCACTGTTTGTCATTTGGCAGAAGTTCATATTTTTTTTGAAAGTAACTGTGGTCACCATGAACATGATTAAACCCTTCAGTGTCACCAGCTGCAGGATGGTGTTATAAATCAAACCTGGTGCAAATACTGGTGGATTTAAAGAGGAGGAGTTATGAAGGCTGCAAGGTGTGTTTTGTTTGCTAAAGATTGAAAATGATCTGAGAACAGGTTTGTGCTCAATCAGATTATC
>NW_019432910.1:0-809 GCF_002814215.2 Seriola lalandi dorsalis
ACTTCATGGTATACTAAGGCATAGTATAGTAAGGCATAAAAATGTCAAAAAACGGCATAGTATAGTAAGGCATAAAAACGTCAAAAAATGTCATAGTATAATAAGGCATAAATAGATTATAAAATTTCATAGCATTGTAAGGCATAGTATAGTAAGGCATAAAAATGTCAAAAAACTGCATAGTATAGTAAAACATAAAAATGTCAAAAAACTTCATAGTATAGTAAGGCCTTGTATAATAAGGCATAAAAATGTCCAAAAAACAGCATAGTTTAATAAGGCATAAAAACATCATGAAATTTCATAGCATTGTAAGGCATAGTATAGTAAGGCATAAAAATGTCAAAAAACGGCATAGTATAATAAGGCATTAAAATGTCAAAAAACTTCATGGTATACTAAGGCATAGTATAGTAAGGCATAAAATCTCAAAAAACGGCATAGTATAGTAAGGCATAAAAACGTCAAAAAAAGGCATAGTATAATAAGGCATAAAAATGTCAAAAAACGGCATAGTATAATAAGGCATAAAAACGTCAAAAAACTTCATAGTATAGTATGGCATTGTATAATCAGGCATAAAAATGTCAAAAAACAGCATAGTTTGATAAGGCATAAAAACATCATAGAATTTCATAGCATTGTATGGCATAGTATAGTAAGGCATAAAAATGTCAAAAAACGGCATAGTATAATAAGGCATTTAAATGTCAAAAAACTTCATGGTATACTAATGCATAGTATAGTAAGGCATAAAAATGTCAAAAAACGGCATAGTATAATCAGGCATAAAAATGTCAAAAAACGGC
>NW_019432911.1:0-733 GCF_002814215.2 Seriola lalandi dorsalis
AAGACAGAGCTACAACTAACTCCGTCCAACAGTCTGTTTGTGTGTCAGTTAGATTAACAGAGTGAAATTAATTACCCAACGTTTCAGGACTAACACTGTACTGAAACATATTTCCAGTGAAAACTGTTGAAATGTGTGTAAATCATTGACTTGTATTCAGTGTTGGAGCAGCATGTAACGGGACTTTGGCAGAAAGACAGCTGAAAGTCTCGGGACCCGTTTCAAGTTTAAATGACGTCTCTACCTGAAAGTATGCTGAAGTAGCTCAAAAAGTTCTGAGGATTTTAACATTCTCTCCTTTCATTTTCATAGGAGAAAAGGTGACAAAATGTTTGTTATTTTGGAAATTAGGAGACATAGCGCTGAGAAAAGTAATGCCCTCATTGAGGTGCACGTTTTGAGAAATGTCTTGATATAAAAGACTCTGATATAAAACAATGTCACATCCCTCCACCATGTATTATGTGGGAAATATCTCATATTCTGTGTTGTTTTTTTTAATAAAACAAGAGGCAACATGTCTCCAAACGGGCATTTAAAGGGTTAAAATCATGAAAACTAATAAACATTTGGTAGGTTTGAGCAGAACTGAAGTGGTTTAAGAGATTTATGCAAAAAAAAGCAGAAAAAAATATTGATATATGATGATTTTATAGCATTTTCTTTGCGTGTCCTTTTTTGGACGCGAGGAACCCCAGAGGGTACAAAATGTGTTACCAGTGTATAATAGACC
>NW_019432912.1:0-629 GCF_002814215.2 Seriola lalandi dorsalis
AAAACGACATAGTATAGTATGGCAAAAAAAGTGAAAAAACAACATAGTATAGTATGGCAAAAAAAGTGAAAAAATGGCATAGTATATTAAGGCCTAAAAACATCAAAATACGTCATAATATATTAAGTTATACACATGTTATAGTATATTAATGCCTATAAAGTGAGAAAAACGACACATTATAGTATGACAAAAAGAAAGTGAAAAAACGACATAGTATAGTATGGCAAAAAAAGTGAAAATATGTCATGGTGTTTTAAGGCATAAAAATATCAGAAAACGTCATAATATAGTAATGTATACAGATGTCATAGTATATTAATGCCTATAAAGTGAGAAAAATGACATAGTATAGCATGGCAAAAAAAGTGAAAAAACGACATAGTATAGTATGGCAAAAAAAAGTAAAAAAATGGCATAGTGTTTTAAGGCATAAAAATATCAGAAAACGTCATAATATGGTAATGTATGGCGATGTCATATTATATTAAAACCTAAAAAGTGAAAAAACGACATAGTATAGTATGGCAAAAAAAGTGAAAAAAATGCATAGTTCATTTTGGCATAAAGACATTAAAAACAACATAATATGGTCAGGTATACACATGTCATAGTATATTAATGCCTAT
>NW_019432913.1:0-480 GCF_002814215.2 Seriola lalandi dorsalis
AAAACCACTCCAAATGGAGGGACAAAACTGCTAAAACAAAAGGAATAAACCAACAGAAAATCACTCTACAAGGAGGCTACAAAAGTTGCTACAAACTTGACAAACAGAAAACTCTAGACTATCAAAATACAAACAGAAAATCACTCCAAAAGGAGGCTACAAAAACTGCTACAATCTTGACAAACAGAAAACTCTAGACTATGAAAATACAAACAAAAATCACTCACTTGGAGGTAAAGAATCAGTACGATAATGCAGAGACAAAGGCAAGGCATGGACTGTGATAGTAGGCTGGGGTGCACGACAGGACGAGACACTCTGGCACAAGACAAAGGGAGACGCAGACTATAAGACACATTAGGGCAAATGGGGAACAGGTGGACACAATCAGGAATCAGGGAAGACAGTCAGACAGGTGACACATGAGGAAGGGCAAGTGACCTGAAACGAGAGGAGAGTTAACCTTTCAAAATAAAACAG
>NW_019432914.1:0-742 GCF_002814215.2 Seriola lalandi dorsalis
GGATATTTCTTCGCAACAGAGGTGTTCCTGAGGAGAGTATTCAGAAAATGCAGCAGGATCATGTAAGTCACAGCTTCAAAAGCTGTTTTTGTCTCATACTGTCCATTGTGTTATTATCTGCATTTGGCATTTATAATTGGTTGTCCTGGAATTTAGCACAGAAGTAAATCGTCTTGGAGATAATACAGTGTAAGCTGTGTCATGTTTGATGTATACTTTTTGTTTTTAATTCAGATAATTGGAGAAATAGATGATGCCACTATGGCTGCTTACATTCCAGCCTATGGTGACAGGATTGCCACAAGGCGTTTCTGTATGGAAAAACAGAGAAGAGGTGGAGACGATACAAAAAGTCTGTCCTTATTTAAAAAACTTTAAAAAAAAAAATGGGCACAATGAGCAACAAAGACAGCGATCAAGGTTTGGAGGAGGAAAATACAGTGCAACCAACAAATATGCATCTAAAAAATAATAGGAGAGCCTGGAAGACAACCAGAAAAATTGAAATAGGATGGAAACATGACAACAAACAAGTCAGAAAAGGCAGTGGTGGAGGAACCAGAGTTCTTGATATGAACAAGAAAGCCACTAAAACTGAGATTCTGTCTCAAGCTAAAAAACTGTTTTTCCCTAATGAAAAGTCAACAATGGGAAAGTGGGAAGAGTTCGGCCACGATATATTTAACTTCCAGGAAGCACAAGTTGATGAGGATGTCAGTGTGGGAGAATACTACGAGACACA
>NW_019432915.1:0-407 GCF_002814215.2 Seriola lalandi dorsalis
TCTTATTGTGTTTGACATGAAACAATAATTCTCTCTCTCTCTCTCAGACCTGCAGATGTTTAACGTGAGTCTTTGTTTTACTTTAATCTTACAGATGAAAGGCGGGAAAATGGTTTTACATTTAGGTTCCATAATGTCCACAGTGTGAGTGTGATTGATCCACAGAGTCAGAGTGAAGCCATCGTGTTTAGAAAAACATTTTACTGTTTTCTGTTATTAATTTGACTCCAGAACATTTTTCTAATGAGTTGAACTCAGTGAACAATTAAAGATGATCTCTCTTTGCTTCCTGCTTCTGTCAGGTGATGCTGTTCACGTCCATACGCAGGAAAACTTTGGTGACTGTTGCCAAACGCTGCAGAAATGAAACAAACAGCTTCACAATAATGATGAATGAAGTCAATAAT
>NW_019432916.1:0-795 GCF_002814215.2 Seriola lalandi dorsalis
CAGCGGCGAAACATACAAATGGACGAGTATGTGAGAGACGGGATTGAACGGGAGAAAAGGCAAGAGAGAGGAACAATGGTGGATCGTAAATTGGAAAGAATCTTTGAAAAAAGACTCACTGTGGTGGTGGAAATTGAAGGTGAGGACAAAATAACGATGATGGAGCTGCTGACGAAAGTGAAAAGAGAGTGTGGTGAAGTAATTGGATGCAGGTTCAAGATGGAGAAAAGCTACGAACTCACGATGAAAGATGAAAACGGGAAAATAAAGATCATGGATGGACTGAAGATCAGGAATAACATAATAGCAGTGAAGGAGTTGGGGAGCGGAGAGATGGTGGTTTCTTTTATTAATTTGCCGACATATGTTGAGGACGGGGCGATAATGGACAAGTTGAGAGACTGGAGTGTGACACCGGCATCTCAAATAAGACGGCGATTGTGGCCAGGAACGGACATTGCGGACGGAACAAGATTTTTGAAGGTAAAATTCACGGAAAAAGTGAAGTCTTTACCCTATTCTACTAAGTTCGAGACGGCAGGGGGATCGGAACATTTTAGAGTTATTCATGATCGGCAAGTCAAAGTTTGCCGACTGTGCATACAGCCGGGGCATATTGTGAGAGATTGCCCGGTGTTTATATGCTACAGATGTGGGAGTCAAGGACATTATGCGCGAGAGTGTACAGAGCAACGGCGGGAGCAGCAACAGGAGCAGACGGGAAGAGGTGCGGATGAAGAAGAACAGCAACGGAGGAGAGATGGAGAGGGAGAAACCACGCCAGGGTGGGATGGA
>NW_019432917.1:0-667 GCF_002814215.2 Seriola lalandi dorsalis
ATTTTTGAGGCTCGTCTCTGTACTTTTTTGGCAAATTCCAGCCTGGCCTTCTTATTCTTCTTGCTAATGAGTGGTTTGCATCTTCTAGTTTAGCCTCTGTTCTTTTGTTCACGAAGTCTTCTGCGAACAGTAGATTCTGATTCCTTCACTCCTGCCCTCTGGAGGTTGTTGCTGATGTCACTAACAGTTGTTTTAGGGTCTTTCTTTACAGCTCTCACAATGTTTCTGTCGTCAACTGCTGCTGTTGTCTACCCATTTGATGTCTGTTACTTAGTACACCAGTGGTTTCTTTCTTCTTCAGGACATTCAAAATGGTTGTACTGGCTATGGCCAATGTTTGTGCAATGGCTCTAATTGATTTTCCATCTTCCCTCAGCTTCACAATTGCTTTTTTTTCACCCATAGACAGCTCTCTGGTTTTCATGTTAGTTACACCTCTAACTATAAATGCTATATATAAAAACTATAAAATCCAAATCTGAAACTGAGCGTAGACATTCAGTGCTATTTATTGTTTGAATAATCAATGTAATACGACACACCTGGTCAACAATATACACCTGTCAGTCACATGTTCCAATACTTTTGTTCACATGAAAAATGGGTGTGTTCAAACAAAAGGTGCTATCTTCTAAGTTGTGTATCAGATCCAGATGTAAATACCTGG
>NW_019432918.1:0-438 GCF_002814215.2 Seriola lalandi dorsalis
GACAGAGTAACAGTACGGCCCTCTGATGAAAACACTTCAGCACTGCTGGCAGTAATATCATCTTCCAGGCTGTTACCTAGTGAGGGAAACAACATGTTATATTTAGAGTTCTGTTCCAAAGTCACATATCCATCATTTGAAACACAAACATTTCTGTGGAAACCAATGATCCTGTTAACGATAGAGTCAGCAGTTATTAGTGATGAAGTGATGACTGTTCATTATCTAGATTTGTACCTTTTGAAATGTTAAATTGAACTTTAGCTAAAAGGAATTTCTAAACTGGTTCTGTAAAGCTTTGAAAATGTCTTTGTGTTCCAGGTTTTCTTGTCTAAAACATACGAACCTACGAGAGCTGAGAAGAAGAAAATTACAGTGAGTCTGTCCATGTTCACAGAGGTGAAATGTTGTCACTGAATGTTCAGTGGGAAGAAGTTG
>NW_019432919.1:0-451 GCF_002814215.2 Seriola lalandi dorsalis
GTCATAGTATAGTAAGGCATAAAAAGTCTGAAAAAGTCATAGTATATCATGGCAAAAAAAAGTCATAGTATAGTAAGGCAAAAAAAAGTCATTGTATAGTATGGCAAAAAAAAATCAGAAAAAAGTCATAGTATAGTAAGGCAAAAAAAAGTCATAGTATAGTATGGCATAAAAAGTCATAGTATAGTAAGGCATAAAAAGTCATAGTATAGTAAGGCAAAGAAAGTATAAAAAAAAGTCATAGTATAGTAAGGTAAAAAAAGTCAGAAAAAAGTCATAGTATAGTAAGGCATAAAAAGTCTGAAAAAGTCATAGTATATCATGGCAAAAAAAAGTCATAGTATAGTAAGGCAAAAAAAAGTCATTGTATAGTATGGCAAAAAAAAATCAGAAAAAAGTCATAGTATAGTAAGGCAAAAAAAAGTCATAGTATAGTATGGCATAAAAAGTC
>NW_019432920.1:0-538 GCF_002814215.2 Seriola lalandi dorsalis
ATGTTTTATGCCAATTTTATGCCTTACTATACTATGACGTTTTATGCCATTTTTTTGCCTTACTATACTATGACGTTTTATGCCATTTTTTTGCCTTACTATACTATGATGTTTTTTCACCATTTTATGCCTTACTGTACTATGACGTTTTTTCACCTTTTAATGCCTTACTATACTATGATGTTTTATGCCAATTTTATGCCTTACTATACTATGACGTTTTATGCAATTTTTTTGCCTTACTATACTATGATGTTTTATGCTTTACTATACTATGATGTTTTTTCACCTTTTTATGCCTTACTGTACTATGGCATTTTTTCACCTTTTTATGTCTTACCATACAATGACGTTTTATACCTTATTATACTATGACATTTTATGCTGTTTTTTTGCCTTACTGTACTATGATGTTTTTTCACCTTTTTATGCCTTACTATACTATTACGTTTTTTCACCTTTTTATGCCTTACTATACTATGATGTTTTTTCACCATTTTATGCCTTACTGTACTATGACGTTTTTTCACCTTTTAAT
>NW_019432921.1:0-311 GCF_002814215.2 Seriola lalandi dorsalis
TGAAAAAGGCGTCATATTATAATAAGGCATGAAAATTGAAAAAAACGTCATAGTATAGTAAGGCATAAAAAGTCAAAAAATTTCATAATATAATAAGGCATGAAAAGTCAAAGAACGACATAGTATAGTAAGGCATAAAAAGTGAGAAAAACGTCATATTATAGTAAGGCATGAAAAATGAAAAAATCGTCATAGTATAGTCAGGCATAAAAAGTCATAGTATAGTAACGCATTAAATGTGAGAAAAAAAATCATTGTATACTTAGGCATAACAAGTCATCAAAAAGTCATATTATAGTGAAGCATGAAAA
>NW_019432921.1:1995-2360 GCF_002814215.2 Seriola lalandi dorsalis
CATGAAAAGTGAAAAAAAAGTCATAGTATATTAAAGCAAAAAAAGTCATAATATAATAAGGCATAAAATGTAAAAAAATGACATAGTATAGTAAGGCATAAAAAGTGAAAAAAATTGTCAAATTATAGTAAGGCATAAAAAGTGAAAAAAACGTCATATTATAAAAAGGCATGAAAAGTGAAAAAAACATCATAGTATAATAAGACATAAAAAGTGTAAAAAATGTCATATTATCGTAAGACATAAAAAGTAAAAAAAATCACAATATGATAAGGCATAAAAAGTCAAAAAATGTCAAATTATAGTAAGGCATAAAAAGTCCAAAAAATTCATAATATAATAAGCATGAAAAGTCAAAGAACGAC
>NW_019432922.1:0-467 GCF_002814215.2 Seriola lalandi dorsalis
GCCTCCTCTTAGGGATGGAGCCCAACCATGGTTAAACAAAGTATCAGCTCACACAAGTACAGACATTTCACACATCATATGGATGCCCAAACTCAAAAGCAGGAAAAGAGAGAGGGTGAGATGGAGGAGCTCAAAGGTCAGCTCTTAAAGCTGCAGCTACAACAGGTTAGAGATCAGGTGACAGATAAGAAAACTAGCACTAAGCAACACAAACAAATGCTCCAAATGCGTTCTACAGATGTTGTTGCTGCTCCAGCTCTTTCCCTATCCCCATCTCCCCCTCCTAACCCTTCCCCCTAATCCATACCCTTACTACCCTGCACATATCCCAGTGCCAGTATTCACACCAGGTCAGATGTTCTAGGGTCCAGGAAACCAGGGAGGGTATAATCAAAACAATGGACAGAGAAAGGGAGGGAAGGCAGGCAATAAGGGAGGAGCAGGGTGAGTGAAAAACAAGGGATGCT
>NW_019432923.1:0-475 GCF_002814215.2 Seriola lalandi dorsalis
GTTTTTATGCCTTACTATACTATGACGTTTTTATGACTTCTTATGCTTTACTATACTATGTCGTTTTTAAGACTTTTTATGCCTTACTATACTAAGGCATTTTTATGACTTTTTATGCCTTGCTATACTATGACGTTTTTATGCCTTATCATACTATGACATTTTTATGACTTTTTATACCTTACTATACTATGACCTTTTTATGCCTTAGTATACTATGTCAGTTTTATGACTTTTATGCCATACCATACTATGACCTTTTTATGCCTTAGTATACTATGACATTTTTATGACATTTTATGCCTTACCATACTATGCTGTTTTATGATGTTTTATGCCTTACTATACTATGACGTTTTTATGACTTCTTATGCTTTACTATACTATGTCGTTTTTATGACATTTTATACCCAACCATACAATGACCTTTTTATGCCTTACTATACTATGGCATTTTTATGACTTTTTATGCCTT
>NW_019432924.1:0-909 GCF_002814215.2 Seriola lalandi dorsalis
TGTAATAGCTGGCCGCTAGCCTCCTGATCCCAGCAGAGTCTGAGACCACAGAGCCGCTGCCAGACCGTAAAGAATGAATCACCTTCCTCTGACCATTCCTCTTCTCCAAGCCAAAGAAAAACTGAGAGGGGGCATCCATCTGCGAGACGTCCAGAAATCGTGACCTGACCAGAGCTCCCTGTGCTGCAATGCCCAGCAGGTTGGCCAGAGCCGACTTTTTGGATTTGAGGGAATCTAAAAGCCCTCGATCTCCTGTAGAATCTACCAAACCCTGCAGTTCTACCACCTGAATCTCTAGGTCCTGCATAGATCTGGTTAAATCTCTGGTGACATTGCGAGTGAACCTCTGACACAACTGTTTGATCTGAGCTTTGCCCACATCCCACCACTGTTGTACACAATTAAAATCACTCTTACAATGTCTGTGAGCAGCCCAAAAACACTCAAAAGCTGCTCGGAAATCCTTGCTCTGAAGCAATGAGCTGTTAAATGCCAGTAGGCACTCTGCAAACGCACATTTTGGATTAAAACAGAGCTAAAAACAAGACAGTGGTCAGAAAAACCAACAGGGGTAATGTGACAACTGTTAAAAATGTTCAAACTGTGCTTAAAACCGTACAGACGGTCCAACCTGGCCAGAGATATTTTATTGTCCTTGCAGTGACTCCAGGTGTACTGCCTGTGATGTGCATGAAAAGTCCGCCACACATCTGACAGCTCATGTGCTTCTGTCAACTGTCTGAACCTGTGTGACGAAGCAGGATGAGGCTCATGGTGGTTTCTGTCCAAACTGGGATTTTCAGTACAGTTAAAATCACCCCCCACAAATAAATATTCATCTCTGTTACAGTTCTTGACAGTGTTACATAAAACATCAAGGACTGCTACTCTTTGCACTCCGTTGGTTGG
>NW_019432925.1:0-570 GCF_002814215.2 Seriola lalandi dorsalis
ATCCATTTGAAGACCTTTAATTCCAGCATGTGGCAGGAAAGAAAACAAAACGTTACAGGTATCAAGTCTGTCACACGGTGAGGTCAAGTTTGGGTTTGTCCTGTCTCCATGTCTTGTCATTTCCTGTTTTATTTTGAAAGGTTAACTCTCCTCTCGTTTCAGGTCACTTGCCCTTCCTCATGTGTCACCTGTCTGAGTGTCTTCCCTGATTCCTGATTGTATCCACCTGTTCCCCATTTGCCCTAATGTGTCTTATAGTCTGCGTCTCCCTTTGTCTTGTGCCAGAGTGTCTCGTCCTGTCGTGCACCCCAGCTTACTATCACAGTCCATGCCATGCCATGCCTTGCCTTTGTCTCTGCATTATCGCACTTATTCTTTACCTCCAAGTGAGCGATTTTTGTTTGTATTTTCATAGTCTAGAGTTTTCTGTTTGTCAAGATTGTAGCAGTTTTTGTAGCCTCCTTTTGGAGTGATTTTCTGTTTGTATTTTGATAGTTTAGAGTTTTCTGTTTGTCAAGTTTGTAGCAACTTTTGTAGCCTCCTTGTAGAGTGATTTTCTGTTGGTTTATT
>NW_019432926.1:0-485 GCF_002814215.2 Seriola lalandi dorsalis
CATAAAAAAGTCATATTATAGTAAGGCATAAAAAAAGTCATAAAAACAGCACAGTATAGTAAGGCATAAAAAATGTCATAAAAAAGTCATAGTATAGTAAGGCATAAAAAATGTCATTAAAAAGTCATAGTATAGTAAGGCATAAAAAACGTCATAAAAACAGTACAGTATAGTAAGGCATAAAAAATGTCATTAAAAAGTCATAGTATAGTAAGGTATAAGAAATGTCATTAAAAAGTCATAGTATAGTAAGGCATAAAAAACGTCATAAAATCATCTAAAAAGCCATTAAAAAGTCATAGTATATAGTAAGGCATAAAAAATGTCATTAAAAAGTCATAGTATAGTAAGGCATTAAAAACGTCATAAAAAAGTCATAGTATAGTAAGGCATAAAAAAAAGTCATAAAAACAGCACAGTATAGTAAGGCATAAAAAACGTCATAAAATCATCTAAAAACGCCATTAAAAAGTCATAGTATAGTA
>NW_019432927.1:0-807 GCF_002814215.2 Seriola lalandi dorsalis
CATAAAAAGGTGAAAAAACGTCATAGTATAGTAAGGTATAAAACATCAAAGTATAGTAAGGCATAAAGAGGTTTAAAAAACGTCATAGTCTACTGAGGTAAAAAAACGTCATAATATAGTAAGGCATAAAAAGGTGAAAAAACATCATAGTATATTAAGGCATAAAAATGGCATAAAACGTCATAGTATAGTAAGGCATAAAAATGGCATAAAATGTCATAGTATAGTAAGGCATAAAAAGGTGAAAAAACATCATAGTATAGTAAGGCATAAAAGGTGAAAAAACATCATAGTATAGTAAGGCATAAAAGGTGAAAAAACATCATAGTATAGTAAGGCATAAAACGTCATAGTATAGTAAGGCATAAAAAGGGGAAAAAACGTCATAGTATAGTAAGGCAAAAAAAACAGTATATAACGTCATAGTATAATAAGGTATAAAACCTCATTGTATAGTAAGGCATGAAAAGGTGAAAAAACGTCATAGTCTGGTAAGACATAAAAATGGCATAAAACATCATAGTACAGTAAGGCATAAAAAGGTGAAAAAAAGTAATAGTATAGTATAAAGAGATATAAAACGTCATAGTATGGTAAGGCATAAAAAGATCAAAAAACGTCATAGTATAGTAAGGCACGAAAAGGTGAAAAAACGTCATAGTATAGTAAGGTATAAAACATCAAAGTATAGTAAGGCATAAAGAGGTTAAAAAAACGTCATAGTCTACTGAAGTAAAAAAACGTCAGAGTATAGTAAGGCACAAAAAGGTGAAAAAACATCATAGTAAAGGGAGGCAAAAAACAGCA
>NW_019432928.1:0-310 GCF_002814215.2 Seriola lalandi dorsalis
GACATGTTAGTGTGTCAGAGGTGTTAGGAGAGGAGGTGCTCTCTGAAGAGAGGAGTCTAAAACAGGTTCTTGAAGATAGCGAGGGACGTCCTGCTCTAATAGACTTTTGTAGCTTGTTCCACCATCAGAGAACCACAGACCAGAACAGTCTGGACTGAGACTGTCTTGTGTGCAGGGATGGTGATGCCAGACGACATTCATTGGAGGAATACAGTGGCTGAGAAGGAGGACAAAGCGGAATGTCTGAACTGAAATAGATGGTGCAGACCCAGAAGTCACTCTGAAGGCAGCATTAGTGACTTGAATTTGA
>NW_019432929.1:0-600 GCF_002814215.2 Seriola lalandi dorsalis
AAAAATTTACTGAAAATTAACTAATGAAAATCAGACATTGCTTTTGAATTGTGGTTCAGCAGAATCATTTTAAAAAACAAACTAATGAAACTGGCCTGGACAAAAATGATGGTACCCCTAGAAAAGATTGAAAATAATTTGACCATAGGGACATGTTAAACTAAGGTGTGTCCTGTAATTAGCATCACAGGTGTCTTCAAAACTTTAATCAGTCCGTCTGCCTATTTAAAGGGTGAAAAGTAGTCACTGTGCTGTTTGGTATCATGGTGTGTACCACACTGAACATGGACCACAGAAAGCCAAGGAGAGAGTTGTCTCAGGAGATTAGAAAGAAAATTATAGACAAGCACGTTAAAGGTAAAGTCTATAAGACCATCTCCAAGCAGCTTGATGTTCCTGTGACTACAGTTGCACATATCATTCAGAAGTTTAAGGTCCACAGGACTGTAGCCAACCTCCCTGGACGTGGCCGCAAGAGGAAAATTGATGACAAATTGAGGAGAAGGATAATACCAATGGTAACCAAGGAGCCCAGAACAACTTCCAAAGAGATTAGCGGTGAACTCCAAGGTCAAGGTACATCAGTGTCAGATCGCACCA
>NW_019432930.1:0-670 GCF_002814215.2 Seriola lalandi dorsalis
TAATATGACCTTTTTTGACATTTTTATGCCATATTATAACATGACATATTTTCACAATTTTACGACATGCTATACTATGACATTTTTTTGAATTTTTTTGTCTTTGAATAATATGACGGTTTATGCCTTAATATGCTATAACACTTCATGCCTTACTATGATATGACCTTCTTTGACATTTTTATGCCATATTATAATATGACATACTTTGACATTTTTACGACACACTATACTATGACGTATTTTGAAGTTTTTATGCCTTACTACAATATGACTGGTTATGCCTTAATATACTATAACACTTCATGCCTTACTATAATATGACCTTTTTTGACATTTTTATGCCTTATTACAACATGACATTTTTTTGACATTTTTACGACATACTATACTATGTTTTTTTTTTTGACGTTTTTATGCCTTAATACATACTATAACACTTCATGCCTTCATATAATATGACCTTTTTCAACATTTTTTTTTTTAAGTATATTTTTGGGCTTTTTATGCCTTTATTTGATAGTACAGTAGAGAGAGACAGGAAATGGGGAGGCAGAGAGAGGGGCAATGACAGGCAGTAAAAGGCCGTCTAATGCCGGATTCGAACCGGGGACGACTGCAGCGAGGAATGTAGCCTCTACATACGAGGTACCTGCTCAAACCACTGCGC
>NW_019432931.1:0-426 GCF_002814215.2 Seriola lalandi dorsalis
TAAGGCATAAAAAGTCACAAAACATCATAGTATAATAAAGCATAAATATATCAAAAAACGTCATAGTATAGTAAGGCATAAAAACGTCATATTATAGTAAGGCATTAAAACGTCATGAAAAGTAATAGTATAGTAAGGCATAAAAACGTGAAAAAAACGTCATAGAATAGTAAGGCATAAAAATGTCAAAAAATGTCATAGTATAGAAAGGCATAAAAACGCCAAAAAACGTCATAGTATAGTAAGGCATAAAAATGTCAAAATAACATCACAGTATAGTAAGGCATAAAAATATCAAAAAATATCATAGTATAGTAAGGCATAAAAAGTCACAAAACGTCATAGTATAGTAGGGCATAAAAACGCCAAAAAACATCATAGTATAATAAAGCATAAATATATCAAAAAACGTCATAGTATAGTAAG
>NW_019432932.1:0-571 GCF_002814215.2 Seriola lalandi dorsalis
AGCATTCTTATGCCTTACTATAGTATGTCATTTTTATGACTTTTTATACCTTACTATACTATGACGTTTTTTTAAAACTTTTTATGCCTAATTATAATATGACTTTTAATGCCATACTATACTATGATGTTTTTTGACGTTTTCATGCCTTACTATACCTCGACATTTTTATGACTTTTTATGCCTTACTATACCTTGACATTTTTATGACTTTTTACGCCTTACTATACTACTAGATTTTTTGACATATTTTATATAATCTTTTTTTTTTTTTTTTGACTTTTTATACTTCATTATACTATGAGTTTTATGCCTTACTATCCTTTTATGTTTTTATGACTTTTTATGCCTTACATTTCAATGACATTTTTATGACTTTTTATGCCTTACAATACTATGAAGTTTTTAGGGATTTTTAAGGATTACTATACTATTATGTTTTTATGCCTTTTTATGCCTTATTATGCCTTACAATACTATTATGTTTTTATGCCTTATAATACTATGATGTTTTTATGACGTTTTATGCCTCACTATTATTTTATGACATTTTATGCCTTACTATACTATG
>NW_019432933.1:0-310 GCF_002814215.2 Seriola lalandi dorsalis
AAAGCTCATTAACCCCAGATAATGAGATATTATCAAGAGAAAACTATTTATAAAGTAAGGCATTTAAATAATGAGATATTATTTTTTGATTAAAGAAAGTAAAGCTTCACAAAACATCTGATCAGTTTTTTTTTTTTTACAAATACTGGGAGAGTTCCTCCACTGTCGAAGACCAGAGAGGACAAAAGTAAAGTTTCATTTTTGATTGCTGTCAATTATTTTCTCAGTGAATTGTTCTGATCATAATGAGGAATTCTCAGTACTCAAATGTCTTGCAGCCAAACATATGTGGTTTAATATAATAAATGAC
>NW_019432934.1:0-601 GCF_002814215.2 Seriola lalandi dorsalis
CCTTACTATACTATGACATTTTTATGACTTTTTATGCCTTACTATACTTTGTTGTTTTTATGACTTTTTATGCCTTACTATACTATGACATTTTTATGACTTTTTATGCCTTACTATACTATGACATTTTTATGACTTTTTATGCCTTACTATACTTTGTTGTTTTTATGACTTTTTATGCCTTACTATACTATGACATTTTTATGACTTTTTATGCCTTACTATACTATGACTTTTTATAACGTAATATACTATGCCATTTTTATGACTTTTTACACCTTACTATACTATGACTTTTTATGCCTTACTATGCTATGACTTTTTATGCCTTAATATACTATGCCGTTATTATGACTTTTTATGCCTTACTATACCATGACATTTTTATGCCTTACTATACTATGCCATTTCTATGACTTTTTATGCCTTACTATACTATGACTTTTTATGCCTTACTATACTATGCCGTTTTTATGACTTTTTATGCCTTGCTATGCTATGACATTTTTATGACTTTTTATGCCTTATTATACTATGACTTTTAATGCCTTACTATAATATGACATTTTTATGACTTTTTATGCCTTACTATACTATGCCG
>NW_019432935.1:0-601 GCF_002814215.2 Seriola lalandi dorsalis
AACTCATTGAACAGTTTTAACTTTAATAGTCTGAAATACTACAACATTATACTATGAAGTTTTTGGACATTTTAATGCCAAACTATACTATGATGTTTTTCACATTTTTAAGTCTTATTATACTATTTCCTTTTATTCCTTACCATACTATGACATTTGTATCACCTTTTCTGCCCTAATATACTATGATGTTTTTTTGACGTTTTATGCCATACTATACTATGGCGTTTTTTCCCATTTTTATGCCATCCCATAATATGTCGTTTTTCACATTTTTATGACTTAATATACTGTGTCCTTTTATTCCTTACCATACTATGACTTTTTTATGACCTTTTATGCCTTAATATACTTTTTTTTTTTTTGACGTTTTATACCATACTATACTATGACGTTTTTTGACATTTTTAAGCCATATTATACCATGACGTTTTTTTGACATTTTCAAGTCTTATTATACTATTTCATTTCATTCCTTACCATACTATGACCTTTTTATGACCTTTTATGCCTTAATATACAATGTTATTTTTTTGACTTTTTATGCCATACTATACTATGACGTTTTTGGATATTTTAATGCCAAACTATACTATGACAT
>NW_019432936.1:0-762 GCF_002814215.2 Seriola lalandi dorsalis
TTTCTATACTATGAACTATTTTATATTTTTTCATGTCTTACTATACTATGAACTTTTTTTGACATTTTCATGTCTTACTATACTATGACTTTTTTCAAATTTTCATGACTTACTATACTGTGACGTTTTTTAAAATTTCTCATGTCTTACTATACTATGACGTTTTTTTTACTTTTTTCATGAATTACTATAGTATGACTTTTTTTTGACGTTTTCATGACTTACTATGCAATGATTTTTTTTTTTTTTTTTTTATTTCTTACTATACTATGACGTTTTTTGACCTTTTCATGACTTACTATACAATGACATTTTTTTTCTATTTTTTTATGTCTTAATATACTATGACTTTTTTTGATGTTTTCATGACTAACTATACTATGATTATTTTTTTATTTTTCATGTCTTAATATACTATGACTTTTTTTTGACGTTTTCATGACTAATTATACTATGACATTTTTTTTCTATTTTTTTATGTCTTAATATACTATGACTTTTTTTGATGTTTTCGTGACTTACTATACGATGTTTTTTTTTTTATTTCTTACTATACTATGACGTTTTTTGACCTTTTCATGACTTATTATACTATGACATTTTTTTTCTATTTTTTTATGTCTTAATATACTATGACTTTTTTTGACGTTTTCGTGACTTACTATACTATGATGTTTTTTGACTTTTTCATGGCTTACTATACTATGACTTTTTTTTGACGTTTTCATGACTTACTATACAATGATTTTTTTTTTTTTTTTT
>NW_019432937.1:0-310 GCF_002814215.2 Seriola lalandi dorsalis
TCACTGTTAAGATAATGTTGCATTTGATAACATTTGCAGACAGATCATGGTTCTTCTAAGTGCTGCTGAAAGACAAAGGCAACGCCGTGCACGCAGGGACGTGAGCTACAGAGATGGAGACAGGATGTAGAGCGAGGGAAAAAGAAGAAGATTTGTGATCTAAGTGAGCGAGGGAAACATCAGCTGTGTAAAAAGTGGAGGAAGCAAAATAAGAGGCGGAAAGAGAGGGCAGAGGCTGCGGGAAGCACAGTCTGCACACACCTCTGCAGAGTCCAGATTCTGCCCAACAGCCAGTGCTGAAGTCAGGATT
>NW_019432938.1:0-416 GCF_002814215.2 Seriola lalandi dorsalis
AACTGTTGTGCTCTTGATGCTTTTGACACTAAATGTGTTTCATTATAAATGAAGCAGGACTTTGAAGGAAATCATGAAAAAGCACAAATATTTTCACAGTATTTTATTGTTTCCATTAAATAGTGTCATATAAAGTGCAGTAAAATGCAGCTGTTGAAATGTAAAATCAGCTTCTTTAGTTTCCAGTGTAGTTTGATGTATTTCAGCTCATATGAGGACTGTTTCTGTGCTGATGTGCATGAGAGGTTTCTTAAAGGGAAGTGAAACAATGTGAGTGAGTGACTGGTGGAGCAGAAAAACCATCTGACAGAAACTCCTTAAAGGAGAAAATCAACTGTCACATAGTAAAGGTGTCCAGGTGACTGCTGTTTGATTGACAGATGCTGATTGTTGTCTCTTAGGTGACGCCCGTCCCA
>NW_019432939.1:0-356 GCF_002814215.2 Seriola lalandi dorsalis
GAGAACACATACGTTTTTATTTATTCAAGTCACCTTCTCATACACTGATTCTGGGACTGCCGTGGCTGTTTCATCACAACCCTCATGTAAACTGGAGAACTGGGGAAATTATGGGGTGGGGGGAGGACTGTGTTGGAGACTGCTTTGACATCTCAACTCAGGGGGAAGATGTTACTGTGGCTAACTTTGCCTCTGCTAATCCCGCCACAGACTCCGAGTACCCGGACCTGAGCTCCGTGTCTTCCTGCTACCACTGCCTTCGGGAGGTATTTAGTAAAAACAAGGCCATGTCACTCCCTCCACATCGGCCATATGACTGTGCAATTGAACTGATTCCAGGCTCCACCATACCCAAG
>NW_019432940.1:0-459 GCF_002814215.2 Seriola lalandi dorsalis
ATCATTTCATGGCAGCAACATTAAAGTGGAAAAAGCTTCTATGTTTCAGTGTGTGATTGGTCAAACTGAGACCTTCAGTCTCCAACATGCTGTTTGTGTTCAATCTTCAAATGTCTGCTGTTGAAGAAGAAGATGAAGCTCACTGTCAGCCTGCAGAGGGGATTCATTTCTTCTTTCAACTCTTTCTCTTTCTTTCATTCTCATTCTTTTCATCTTTTTTCCCACAATTCTCTGTTTGTTTCTTGCTCTTGATTTGAATCTGACAGCAGATGAAAAATCTGGGTCACCATGATGCAGAAACACAACAACACACACACATTCAGGTTGCTGGTGAATTTAGTAACACACACTGTCATCTGTTGTTGAACAGCTGTGATGGAAACACAAAAGTCCAAATCCACAGAGCTCCTCAGCTGTGATTTGAAGCCTTAAAGTTCCCCTTCACTTTATTTCATTCAC
>NW_019432941.1:0-459 GCF_002814215.2 Seriola lalandi dorsalis
ACTATACTATGACTTTTTCAAAACTTTTTTATGCCTTACTATACTATGATGTTTTTTTGACATTTTATGCCTTACTATACTATGACTTTTTAAAAACTTTTTTATGCCTTACTATACTATGACTTTTTTAAAACTTTTTTTATGCCTTACTATACTATGACTTTTTTAAAACTTTTTTATGCCTTACTATACTATGACTTTTTTTTTTACATTTTATGCCTTTCTATACTATGACTTTTATAAAAACATTTTTATGCCTTACTATACTATGACGTTTTTTTTACTTTTTATGCCTTACTATACTATGACTTTTTTAAAACTTTTTTATGCCTTACTGTACTATGACGTTTTTTTTACTTTTTATGCCTTACTATACTATGACTTTTTCAAAACTTTTTTATGCCTTACTATACTATGATGTTTTTTTGACATTTTATGCCTTACTATACTATGACTTTT
>NW_019432942.1:0-641 GCF_002814215.2 Seriola lalandi dorsalis
ACAGACACAGACACAGACACGGACACAGAAAGACACAGACACGGACACGGACACACACAGATGGACACAGACATGGACACACACAGATGGACACAGACACAGACACGGACACAGACACAGACACAGACACGGACACAGAAAGACACAGACACAGACACAGACACGGACACGGACACAGACACAGACACGGACACACACAGATGGACACAGACACAGACACAGAAAGACACAGACACAGACACAGACACGGACACACACAGATGGACACAGACACAGACACGGACACAGACACAGACACAGACACAGACACGGACACAGAAAGACACAGACACGGACACAGACAGACACAGACACAGACACAAAAAGACACAGACAGACACAGACACAGACAGACACAGACACAAAAAGACACAGACAGACACAGACAGACACAGACACAGACACGGACACAGAAAGACACAGACACGGACACGGACACACACAGATGGACACAGACATGGACACACACAGATGGACACAGACACAGACACGGACACAGACACAGACACAGACACGGACACAGAAAGACACAGACACAGACACAGACACGGACACGGACACAGACACAGACACGGACACACACAGATGGACACAGACACAGA
>NW_019432943.1:0-453 GCF_002814215.2 Seriola lalandi dorsalis
ACTATGTCGTATTATTCCTCATCATACTATAACGTTTTTATGACCTTTTATGCCTTAATATACTATGATGTTTTTTTGACTTTCTATGCCATACTATACTATGACGTTTTTTGGCATTTTTATGCTTTACTATACTATGTCGTATTATTCCTTACCATACTATGACATGTTTATAATCTTTTATGCCATAATATACTATGATGTTTTTTTGACAATTTATACCATACTATAATATGACGTTTTTTGCGATTTTTGTATGCCATACTATACTATGACGTTTTTTGGTATTTTTATGCCTTAATACACTATGTCGTATTATTCCTTACGATAATATGACATGTTTATGATCTTTTAAGCCATAATATACTTTGATGTTTTTTTGATGTTTTATGCCATACTATACTATAACGTTTTTTGGCATTTTTATGCCTTACTGTACTATGTCGTATTATT
>NW_019432944.1:0-310 GCF_002814215.2 Seriola lalandi dorsalis
GCTAGCAGCGCACTATCACAGTAGGAATGTTCGTGTTTGGTTTTCAGCAGGTAAACCACCTCCAGCAACATATAGTACGTACCGGTGCTGCTCTGCCAATAGACGTGAACCCGGAGTTGTCCGTCCTGGTAGAATGGCGTCCCCACGTCCAGAGTGTCGCCTGTAGGTTTGCTGGGAGCTGAACCGGCGGCTTCAGAACAGACAAAATATAATTAACGTAGCAAACAAACTGTGTGCACTTAATTACTAAAGCATGAACGTTTCAGAATATATTCTAAAAACCCCAAGGTTTGATTTCAGACATCAAGGA
>NW_019432945.1:0-493 GCF_002814215.2 Seriola lalandi dorsalis
TTCACAGTTCATACATGAGCGGTAATATGTAGACAGCTTAACCGTCACCTTCGTGTTACAGAGAATCTTAGTGCGTGTCTTTCGTTGTGGAAGTCCGGAGGTCAAGAACATGGCGGACAAGAAGGCCGCTGCGTATACACTGTGCCACAAAAAGGAGGTAACACCACCTTGTGGCGTTATTCGGTATTGCAGTAAGCACGTTTAGACTGACTGTTACAAACGTTAACATCAGATTAATCTGAGCACAGAAATAAAACATGGAGTCTGACCTCAGAGTCTCCAGTCCACAGTCTGGACTCTCCAGAAAACCACACAGCTGCTTCACATCTGGATCCTGCAGGTCGTTTCCACTGAGGTCCAGTTCTCTCAGGTGGGAGGGGTTGGACTTCAGAGCTGAGGTCAGAGAAGAACAGCTGATCTCTGACAACCTGCAGTAACTCAACCTGAATAAAGAATAAAAGATGAGAGTTTAGAGACAAAGGTGAAGGTCCCC
>NW_019432946.1:0-676 GCF_002814215.2 Seriola lalandi dorsalis
TTTTTTGACATTTTCATGCCATACTATACTATGACATTTTTTGACATTTTTATGCCTTACGATACTATGTCGTTTTATTCCTCACCACACTATGACGTTTTTATTGCCTTTTATGCCTTAATAAAACATGATGTTTTTTTGACATTTTTATGCCATAGTATACTATGACGTTTTTTGACATTTTCATGACATACTATACTATGACGTTTTTTTGACATTTTAATGCCTTACTATACGATATCGTTGTATTCCTTACCATACTATGACATTTTTATCACCTTTAATGCCTTAATATACCATGATGTTTTTTTGACATTTTTATGCCATAGTATACTATGACGTTTTTTGACATTTTCATGACATACTATACTATGACGTTTTTTGACATTTTAATGCCTTACTATACTATATCGTTATATTCCTTACCATACTATGACATTTTTATCACCTTTTATGCCTTAATATACCATGATGTTTTTTGATGTTTTATGCCATACTATACTATGACTTTTTTTGACATTTTCATGCCATACTATACTATGACGTTTTTTGACATTTTTATACCTTACTATACTATATCGTTGTATTCCTTACCATACTATGACATTTTTATCACCTTTTATGCCTTAATATACCATGATGTTTTTTTGACATTTTTATGCCATACTATACTATG
>NW_019432947.1:0-726 GCF_002814215.2 Seriola lalandi dorsalis
TAAAAACATGAAAAAATGTCACGTGATTTTAAGGCATGAAAATATAAAAAAACATCATAGTATAGTAAGGCATGAAACGTCATAGTATACTAAGGCATAGAAATGGCAAAATATGTCATGTCATTATAAGGCCCAGAACGTCATAGTATACTAAGGCATAAAAACATCAAAAAATGTCATACTATTTTGAAGTAAAAAAATATTAAAAAACGTCATAGTATAACGAGGCATAAAACGTCATAGTATAGTAAGGCATGAAAATGTAAAAAAACTTCATATTATATTAAGGCATAAAAATTTTGAAAAACGTCATAGTATAGTAAGGCATAAAAACATCACAAAATGTCATACTATTTTTAAGCATAAAAACATCAAAAAATGCCATAGTATTGTAAGGCATGAAACATCATAGTATACTAAGGCATAAAAACATGAAAAAATGTCACGTGATTTTAAGGCATGAAAATATACAAAAACATCATAGTATTGTATGGCATAAAAGGTCATAGTATAGTAAGGCATGAAAATGTCAAAAAATGTCACATTATTTTAAGGCATGAAAATATAAAAAACTTCATAGTATAGTAAGGCATAAAACGTCATAGTATACTAAGGCATGAAAATGGCAAAAGACGTCATGTCATTATAAGGCATAAAACGTCATAGTATACTACGGCATAAAAATATGAAAAAATTTCACACTATTTTAAAGAATGAAAATATGAC
>NW_019432948.1:0-469 GCF_002814215.2 Seriola lalandi dorsalis
ATGCCTTGCTATCCTATGACGTTATTCGACGTTTTTATGACTTACTACACCACAGCCTTTTTATGCCTTTCTATTCTTGGATGATTTTGTTTATTACTAAAAAAGAAATTTTATGATTACCACCATGGAGCAGTGGTTGCAACTGTTGCCTAATGACCAGACACTTGTGGGTTCAATTCTCAGTCATGCAATGATGCTTTTATCTCTTCATGTTTTTTGACATTTTCATGCCTTGCTATCCTATGACGTTATTCGACGTTTTTATGACTTACTACACCACAGCCTTTTTATGCCTTTCTATTCTTGGATGATTTTGTTTATTACTAAAAAACAAATTTTATGATTACCACCATGGAGCAGTGGTTGTAACTGTTGCCTAATGACCAGTAGGTTGTTGGTTCAATTCCCAGTCATAGCATGATGCTTTTATCTCTTCATGTTTTTTGACATGTTCATGCCATGCTATACT
>NW_019432949.1:0-456 GCF_002814215.2 Seriola lalandi dorsalis
TAGGAAAATCATAATAGGCCCCCTTTAATATGTAGATGTTGTGTACTTGTTGACCTGGACCTCACTGTCTTCCCATTTATTCTGCCTGCTGCTTTTAAAGGACATGAGGTCACCACATCTAATCGACCACTGTTGAACTCCTCCACAACATCATCAGGTAAAGAAGTAGATATAAATCGACCAGTTATTTCATCACATAGACCAATAGAGCAGGTTTTAGTAGATTAGCAGGTTATCAGGAACCTTGCTGAAGCCTGCAGTGCACCCAGTGCTCCTGAGTCTGCTCTTATCCTCCTACCAGTGTGGGGGTTCTGAACATAAACTAGGAAACTGATAACTGAAGCTAAGTAATATGACTTAATTCATTGGGAATGCCAACTTCTCAAATCCACAATCTGCAATGTGAGAGTGGACAACGTGAATATTCGCAGCAACAAAGATTATAAAGAGATAAAT
>NW_019432950.1:0-514 GCF_002814215.2 Seriola lalandi dorsalis
ACATGCGTTTTCACAGGCACAGACTGATCTTTCATCAACCAATCGCTGTGGTTCCTGCAAGGGAGCTCGTCCATGGAAATTGACGTCAGCCATAGCAACGGAGTTTCACTTAGGATAAGAGTTTTATCTTCTCTTTACTAAAAGTTGGTCTCAGCAGCTTTGTGAACAGGTCTTAGGAGAAAACCTTTACTTAAAAACTTTTAGCGTGACTTTGGAGAACTCTTAGTGGGAAGATAAAATGCTTTGTGAATATGGGATGTAGTGGTAGGACGTACCCCAACCTAGTGCTGACCAATAAATTATATTTTCATCCTCATGGTTCCACCCCCCCCCCTTTCAGTAAAAAACTTTCAGTGATTTTCTTCTTCTTCAGCTTCATATAAAACGTACAGATATAAACTCTCCAGCTTGTTTAGAATAGAGCAACAAATACTTCAAATATGAGAAGAGATTACACATCACCAAAAACATAAAGTGTGATTTTATTTGAATACTAATGTTATTTCTGTTCTTG
>NW_019432951.1:0-356 GCF_002814215.2 Seriola lalandi dorsalis
TTAACCCATAAGGACCCACTGTGACACGGTTGTCTCACGCCCTATTAATGCTCTGGATGGTTCCATGTTAAGTTAATCCTTGAGTTTTCACTCATGAAGTCCCAGAGTAACACCTATAGCGCATTTATGATAGGTCATGTGACCAGTGGGGTGATCATGTGTTTCCATACCAACCGACTGAACTTGACTGAAATTTGCATTTGGAAAAACCAGCTACCTAGCTAATTTGAAGCTGATCTTTCTGAGGCTAAAAGGTAAGATTTATCCAATTCAAGGATTGCAGTGTTTAAATATCATGCTGTTTGTTAAAAATAAACTATTGTTTACACATTTCTTGAAGAACTTTGTATAAAACG
>NW_019432952.1:0-565 GCF_002814215.2 Seriola lalandi dorsalis
CTTACTATACAATGATGTTTTATGCATTACTATACTATGTCGTTTTTTGACATTTTTATGCCTTACTATACTATGACGTTTTATGCCTTACTATACAATGATGTTTTATGCATTACTATACTATGTCGTTTTTAGACATTTTTATGCCTTATTATACTATGACGTTTTTTGACATTTTTATGCCTTATCATACTTTGACATTTTTTGACATTTTTATGCCTTATTATACTATGACGTTTTATGCCTTACTATACTATGACATTTTTTTTGACATTCTTATGCCTTATTATACATTTGTTTTTTGACAATTTTATGCCTCACTATGCTATGCTTTTATGTCTTATTATACTATGACGTTTTTTGACGTTTTTATGCCTTACCATACAATGATATTTTTTGAAATTTTTACGCCTTACTAGACTTTTTTGACATTTTTATACCTTACTATACAATATCGTTTTTAGACATTTTTTTGCCATATTATTCTATGACGTTTTTTGACATTTTTATGCCTTACTATACTATGACGTTTTATGCCTTACTATACAATGATGTTTTATGCATT
>NW_019432953.1:0-528 GCF_002814215.2 Seriola lalandi dorsalis
CCACTGTTACTACCACCACACCTTTTACCACAACCAAAACTGCTACTACTCAACCACCTTCAACTACTACTTCTACCACTAAACCTTCTACCCCAACTGAAACAGCTACAACTCAACCACCTTCAACTACTACTTCAACCACGACACCTTCAACTCCAACTAAAACAGCTTCAACTCAGCCATCTTCAACTACTACTTCCATCACTACACCTTCTACCCCAACTAAAGCAGCTTCAACTCAGCCACCTTCAACTACTACTTCCACCACTACACCTTCTACCCCAACTAAAGCAGCTTCAACTCAGCCACCTTCAACTACTATTTCCACCACTACACCTTCTACCCCAACTGAAACGGCTACAACTCAGCCACCTTCAACTACTACTTCAACCACTACACCTTCTACCCCAACTGAAACGGCTACAACTCAGCCAACTTCAACTACTACTTCCACAACTACACCTCCTACCCCAACTAAAACAGTTTCAACTCAACCACCTTCAACTACTACTTCCACCACTACACCTT
>NW_019432954.1:0-443 GCF_002814215.2 Seriola lalandi dorsalis
ATGAGGGTGAGGATGATGATGATGAGGGTGAGGATGAGGATGATGATGATGATGAGGGTGAGGGTGAGGATGATGAGGGTGAGGATGAGGGTGAGGATGATGAGGGTGAGGATGATGATGATGAGGGTGAGGATGATGATGATGATGAGGGTGAGGATGAGGGTGAGGATGATGATGATGAGGGTGAGGATGAGGATGATGATGATGATGATGATGATGATGATGAGGGTGAGGATGAGGATGATGATGATGATGATGAGGGTGAGGAAGAGGGTGAGGATGGACGTTCATGTTGTTGGACAGGCGTCAGTTGACGTCCCTGCGCTGGTGGATGAGGATAAATGTTCTTGTTAGGTGTCGTTACTATGGAGATAATAACTCATGGTTGTGTGGTGTGTAACTGAAATATAATGGGTAATAAACAGTGTCATGCTCTGACAGCG
>NW_019432955.1:0-709 GCF_002814215.2 Seriola lalandi dorsalis
ATACTATGACTCTTTTTTGAAAATTTTATGCCTTACTATACTATGACGTTTTATGCCTTTCTATACTATGACTGTTTTTTGAAAATTTTATGCCTTACTATACTATGACTTTTTTACTATACTATGACGTTTTATGCCTTTCTATACTATGACTGTTTTTTGAAAATTTTATGCCTTACTATACTATGACTTTTTTTTTTTACATTTTTATGCCTTACTATACTATGACTTTTTTTTGAAAATTTTATGCCTTACTATACTATGAGTTTTTATACCTTTCTATACTATGACGTTTTTTTAACATTTTTATGCCTTACTATACTATGACTTTTTATGCCTTACTATACTATGACTTTTTATGTCTTACTATACTTTGAATTTTTTTTTACATTTTTATGCCTTACTATACTATAAAATTTTTTTTTACATTTTTATGCCTTACTTTACTATGACTTTTTTTTTTACATTTTTATGCCTTACTATGATATGACTTTTTTTTGAAAATTTTATGCCTTACTATACTATGAAGTTTTATGTCTTACTATGAGTTTTTATACCTTTCTATACTATGACTCTTTTTTTGAAAATTTATGCCTTTCTATACTATGACGTTTTTTTAACATTTTTATGCCTTACTATACTATGACTTTTTTTTGGACATTTTTATGCCTTACTATACTATGACTTTTTATGTCTTACTATACTATGA
>NW_019432956.1:0-962 GCF_002814215.2 Seriola lalandi dorsalis
TGCCTTACTATACTATGTCGTTTTTATGACTTTTTATGCCTTACTATATTATGACGTTTTTATGACTTTTTATGCCTTACTATATTATGACATTTTTATGACTTTTATGCCTTACTATACTATGTCGTTTTTATGACTTTTTATGACTTATTATATTATGACGTTTTGATGACTTTTTATGCCTTACTATATTATGACGTTTTTATGACTTTTTATGCCTTAAAATACTAATACATTTTAATGACTTTTCATGCCTTACTATACTATGCCTTTTTATGCCTTGCTATACTATGTCATATTTCTGACTTTTTATGCCTTATTATACTATGTCGTTTTCATGACCTTTTATGCCTTACTATACTATGTCATTTTTCTGACTTTTTATGCCTTACTATACTATGACTTTTTATGCCTTACTATACTATGATTTTTTACGGGTTTTTTGCATTACTATACTATGTCGTTTTTATGACTTTTTATGCCTTACTATATTATGACGTTTTTATGACTTTTTATGCCTTAAAATACTATGACATTTTAATGACTTTTTATGCCTTACTATACTATGCCTTTTTATGCCTTACTATACAATGACGTTTTTATGACTTTTTATGCCTTACTATACTATGTCGTTTTTATGACTTTTCATGCCTTATTATATTATGACGTTTTTATGACTTTTTATGCCTTACTATAATATACCTTTTTATGCCTTGCTATACTATGTCGTTTTTATGACTTTTTATGCCTTACTATACTATGTCGTTTTTATGACTTTTTATGCCTTACTATATTATGATGTTTTTATGACTTTTTATGCCTTACTATACTATACCTTTTTATGACTTTTTATGCCTTACTATACTATGCCTTTTTATGCCTTACTATACTATGACGTTTTTATGACTTTTTATGCCTTACTATACTATGTCGTTTTTATGACTTTTCATGCCTTATTATAT
>NW_019432957.1:0-462 GCF_002814215.2 Seriola lalandi dorsalis
AAAAACCTCATAGTATAGTATGGCATAAAACATCAAAAAATCATCATAATATATTAAGGCATTAAAGGTCATAAAAACATCATACTATGGTAAGGCATAGAACAACAGAGTACATTAAGTCATAAAAATGCCCAAAAACTTCATAGTATAGTAAGTCATAAAAATGCCGAAAAACGTCATAGTATACTATGGCATAAAACATCAAAAAAACATCACAGTATATTAAGGCATTAAAGGTCATAGAAACATCATACTATGGTAAAGCATAGAACAACAGAGTACAGTAAGTCATAAAAATGCTAAAAAAAACGTCATAGTTTAGTAAGTCATAAAAATGCCAAAAAACCTCATAGTATAGTATGGCATAAAACATCAAAAAATCATCATAATATATTAAGGCATTAAAGGTCATAGAAACATCATACTATGGTAAGGCATAGAACAACAGAGTACATTAAGTCG
>NW_019432958.1:0-442 GCF_002814215.2 Seriola lalandi dorsalis
AAGGCATAAAAGGTCATAAAAACGTCGTAGTATGGCAAGGCATGAGACGAAATGATATAATTAGGCATAACAATGCGAAAAAAAATCTAAGTATAGTACCTTAGAAAAATGCCAAAAAATGTCATAGTATAGTATGGCATAAAATGTCAAAAAAACATCATAGTATATCAAGGCATAAAAGGTCATAAAAATGTCATAGTATGTGAAGGTATGAGACGAAATAATATGATGAGGCTTAAAAATGCCAAAAAACATCTAAGCATAGTATGGTAGAAAAATGCCAAAAAAACGTCATAGTATAGTATGGCATAAAACATCAAAAAAACATCATAGTATATTAAGGCATAAAAGGTCATAAAAACGTCATAATATGTGAAGGTATGAGACGAAATAATATGATGAGGCATACAAATGCCAAAAAACATCTAAGCACAGTATGGCA
>NW_019432959.1:0-442 GCF_002814215.2 Seriola lalandi dorsalis
ATAGTAAGGCATAAAAATGTCAAAATTCGTCATAGTATAGTAAGGCATAAAAACGTCATAGTATAGTAAGGCATTAAAAATGTCATAGTATAGTAAAGCAAAAAAAAAGTCAAAAAAACGTCATGGTATAGCAAGTCATTAAAAATGTCAAAAATCGTCATATTATATTAAGGCATTAAATATATGAAAACGTCATAGTATAGTAAGGCATTAAAATGTCAAAATTCTTCATAGTATAGTAAGTCATAAAATGACAAAATTCATTATAGTATAGAAAGGCAAAAAAATTTCAAAATTCGTCATAGTATAGTAAGGCATAAAATGTCAAAAATCGTCATAGTATAGTAAGTCATAAAATGACAAAAATCGTCATAGTATAGTAAGACATAAAAATGTCAAAATTCGTCATAATACAGTAAGGCATAAAACGTCATAGTATAGT
>NW_019432960.1:0-456 GCF_002814215.2 Seriola lalandi dorsalis
TTAATATATTTTGACGTATTTTGACTTTTTTCGCCATACTATACTATGTTGTTTTTTTTGCATTTTATGCCTTACTATATTATTACATATTTTGACATTTTTCGCCATACTATACTATGTCGTTTTTTGCATTTTATGAGTTACTGTAGTATTACGTATTTTGAAATTGTTTGCCATACTATACTATGTCGTTTTTTTGCATTTCATGCCTTATTATACTTAGACGTATTCCGACTTTTTTCTCCATACTATACTATGTCGTTATTTTGCATTTTATGCCTTACTATACTATTACTTATTTTGACATTTTTCACCATACTATACTATGTCTTTTTTTTGCATTTTATCAGTTACTATACTATTACATATTTTGAAATTTTTAGCCATACTATACTATGTCGTTTTTTTTTTTGCATTTTATGCCTTACTATATTATTACTTATTTTTACATTTTTC
>NW_019432961.1:0-523 GCF_002814215.2 Seriola lalandi dorsalis
TAAGGAATGAAACGGTATAGTATAATAAGGCATAAAAATGCCAAAAAACGTCATAGTATAGTATGGCATAAAATGTCAAAAATACATTGTAGAAAATCTTTTTTTTTAAGTATTTTTATGCCTTCATTGGACAGTATAGGGGAGAGAGACAGGAAACGGGGAGGCAGAAAGAGAGGGACTGACATGCAGCAAAAGGCCGTCCAATGCGGGATTCGAACCGGGGCCGACAGCGTGGATTGTAGCGTCTACACATGGGCCGCCTACTTAGACCACTTTGCCACACAACTCTGCTATGCCACAGTATATTAACCCAAAAATAGTTACAAAAACGTTATAGTATGGTAAGGAATGAAACGACATAGTATAATAAGGCATGAAAATGCCAAAAAACGTCATAGTCCAGTATGGCATAAAATGTCAAAAATACATCTTAGTATATTAAGGCATAAATGGTCAAAAAAACGTCATAGTATGGTAAGGAATGAAACGGCATAGTACAATAAGGCATAAAAATGCCAAAAAA
>NW_019432962.1:0-485 GCF_002814215.2 Seriola lalandi dorsalis
CTTCTGTCTTCTTTTCGTTAAAATTTAAAAAATTTAGAGCCATCCAGGCCTTTATGTCGGCAAGACATTCAAGTAAGGGTGTGACAGAGAATGCTTGATTCTTTTTAAGAGGCATATAGACCTGAGTGTCATCTGCATAACAATGAAATAAAATACCATGCTTCCTAAGTATGGAACCAAGCGGGAGCAGGTACAAAGAAAAGAGAAGAGGGCCTAGGACTGAGCCCTGCAGGACACCACATGACAGAGGAGCAGAGGAGGATACAGAGTCACCAAGACCCACACAGAAAGTTCGATCTGCCAAGTACGACCTGAACCACTCCAGTGCTATGCCACTGATGCCCACCCACTGCTCCAAACGTGAAATTAAAATGTCATGGTCTACAGTGTCAAATGCAGCAGTTAGGTCTACAAGTACAAGAACAGCACATTCACCGGAATCACAAGTTAAAAGAATATCATTAAAAACTCTTAAAAGTGCCGAT
>NW_019432963.1:0-413 GCF_002814215.2 Seriola lalandi dorsalis
GAGTTTGAGGTTTAGGCAACCAGAGAACAGTGCAAACGTGTGTGTCCCATCAGTGCAGTACACTGTGCACTACCAGCAGCAGTTGCTTCATGACCAGTATGGATGGATGGACTCTGTTCTTTGTTCTGCTTCTGCCACTAACTGTGTGTTTTGACAGCGAAGGTACTGTAGAGAAAATCCCTTTTAGTTCTCATCAAGTCAAATTGATGCGAGTCATTGAATAATGTTTGTCTTTAGTGAACATTAAATCACATTAGTTTAAACCAAATACCTAAAGACAGCAAGTGCTACTGCTAATTTACTGACTGATTCTTATTCATTGATTAATTAATTGATTGATTGATTGATTGCAGTGACTCTTGAGAAAACCCTGGGGAGCAAACCAGATGTCACTCCACTATGCAACAATACTA
>NW_019432964.1:0-891 GCF_002814215.2 Seriola lalandi dorsalis
TCATAGTATAGTAAGGCATAAAACGTCATAGTATAGTAAGGCATAAAAATGCCAAAAACGTCATAGTATACTATGGCATAAAATGTCAAAAAAAAAACATCATAGTATAGTAAGGCATAAAACATCATAGTATAGCAAGGCATAAAACATGGTAGTATAGTAAGGCATAAGAATGCCAAAAAACATCATAGTATAGTATGGCATAAAACATCATAGTACAGTAAGGCATGAAAATGCCAAAAAATGTCATAGTATACTATGGCATAAAAATGCCAAAAAACGTCATAGTATAGTAAGGCATAAAAATGCCAAAAAACGTCATAGTATAGTAAGCCTTAAAAATGCCAAAAAACGTCATAGTATAGTAAGCCTTAAAAATGCCAAAAAACGTCATAGTATACTATGGCATAAAAATGCCAAAAAACGTCATAGTGTAGTAAGGCATAAAAATGCCAAAAAACGTCATAGTATAGTAAGCCTTAAAAATGCCAAAAAACGTCATAGTATACTATGGCATAAAAATGCCAAAAAACGTCATAGTATAGTAAGGCATAAAAATGCCAAAAAACATCACAGTATAGCAAGGCATAAAAGGTCATAGTATAGTATGGATTAAAAATGCAAAAAAACGTCATAGTATACTATGGCATAAAATATAAAAAAAAACAAAAACAAAAAACATTATAGTATAGTATGGCATAAAACATCATAAAAACATCATAGTATAGTAAGGCATAAAACGTCATAGTATAGTAAGGCATAAAAATGCCAAAAACGTCATAGTATACTATGGCATAAAATGTCAAAAAAAAAACATCATAGTATAGTAAGGCATAAAACATCATAGTATAGCAAGGCATAAAACATGGTAGTATAGTAAGGCATAAGAAT
>NW_019432965.1:0-445 GCF_002814215.2 Seriola lalandi dorsalis
CTATACTATGATGTTTTGTGGCATTTTTATGCTATAATATTCTTAGATGTTTATTGGCATTTTTATGCCTTACTATATTATTTCATCTCATGCCTTGCCATAGTATGACATTTTTATGACCTTTCATGCCTTAATATACTATGATGTTTTTTTGACGTTTTATGCCATACTATACTATGACGTTTTTTGGTATTTTTATACTATAATATTTTTAGATGTTTATTGACATTTTTATACCTTTTTGTATTATTTCCTCTCATGCTTTGCCATACTATGATGTTTATATGACCTTTTATGCCTTAATATACAATGATTTTTTTTCAACGTTTTATGCCATGCTATACTATGAAGTTTTTTGGCATTTTTCTGCAATGTTATACTTTGATGTTATTTTGCATTTTTATGCCTTTTTGTATTATTTTGTCTCATGCCTTGCCATACTATG
>NW_019432966.1:0-514 GCF_002814215.2 Seriola lalandi dorsalis
CAGCTGGCTTTAAAAGAAAGAGGTGTTTGTCCAGTCCGAGCCGTCCGGCTCTCTGTAGTAGCAGGCGGGCCAACGCCGACCAGCAGGGGGAGTGTCCATACAGCAGCCGCTGAGCGGCTTGCAGTCTGAAGGCTGCAGTTCTGGACCTGATGTCAATCAGGCCCTGCCCCCCCTCTGCCACAGGGAGGTACAGGAACGACGCTCTCACCCAATGACATCCCGTCCAAAAGAAGTCCACCAGGAGCCGCTGCAGTTGTTCCACGAGGTCAGGCGGAGGCACCAGCACCTGCAGTCTGTGCCAGAGGGAATAGGCCACCAGGTTATTGACAATCAGAGCTCTTCCCCTGTAGGACAGCTGAGGTAGCAACCATGTCCATTTAGACAACTTAGCTTGCACTTTCCCCAGCACTCCCTCCCAGTTCTGCCTTTCCCTGTCCTCACTGCCTAAGTGAACCCCCAGGACCTTCATCCCTGTGTTTCCCCACTGCAGGTTCCCAGGAAGGCCTGGAGTGTT
>NW_019432967.1:0-477 GCF_002814215.2 Seriola lalandi dorsalis
CATCAAAAAACATAAAATTATATTAAGGAATAAAGATGTCATAGTATAGTAAGGCCTAAAAAGTGAAAAAAAAGACATAGTACAGTAAGGTCTAAAAAGTGAAAAAAACGACATAGTATAGTAAGGCCTAAAAAGTGAAAGAAATGAAATAGTATAATAAGGTATAAAAACATCAAAAAATATAAAAGCATATTAAGGTATAAATATTTCATAGCATAGTAAACCCTAAAAAGTGAAAAAACGGCATAGTATAGTATGGCAAAAAAGTGAAAAAACGACATAGTATAGTATGGCAAAAAAGTGAAAAAATGAAATAGTATAATAAGGTATAAAAACATCAAAAAACATAAAATTACATTAAGGAATAAATATGTCATAGTTTAGTAAGGGCTAAAAAGTGAAAAAAAAGACAGTACAGTGAGGTCTAAAAAGTGAAGAAAAACAACATAGTATAGTATGGCAAAAAAGTGAAAAAAT
>NW_019432968.1:0-322 GCF_002814215.2 Seriola lalandi dorsalis
CTTTGAATAAAATGAAAAATCACAGTGTTGTGTTTTTTTAAACTTTTTTCACTGATTTTCTTTGAGCTTTGAAACAAATCATCAGATAAATAAAGAACTTGCTGCAGTAAATTTTCACAAAAAGATACTATGCATTATAAATATACTGAATGTTAAACTTTAATAATCCAATGGAATATCTGTACTCACAACTGAGCTCAGATCTGTATGGGAACCAGCCTTTACTGAAGTAGGATTGTTACAGAATGGAACCTGGAGGGAATAAAGTAAAGAAATGTTGTGAAGGGCCTGGGAGCGATGGTGTTGGAGTAGCAGCTGTAGC
>NW_019432969.1:0-652 GCF_002814215.2 Seriola lalandi dorsalis
AAAATGTCATAGTATAATACGGCATAAAAACGTGAAAAAACGTCATAGTATAGTAAGGTATAAAATGTCATAGTATAGTAATGCATAAAAACTTGAAAAAAACGTCATAGTATAGTAAGGCATAAAAACGTGAAAAAACGTCATAGTATAGTAAGGCATAAATACGTGAAAAAAACGTCACAGTATAGTAAGGCATAAAAACATCATAGTATAGTAAGGTATAAAATATCATAGTATAGTAAGGCAAAAAATGTCAAAAAACATCATAGTAAGGCATAAAATGTCATAGTATAATACGGCATAAAAACGTGAAAAAACGTCATACTATAGTAAGGTATAAAATGTCATAATATAGTAAGGCATAAAAACGTGAAAAAAACGTCATAGTATAGTAAGGCATAAAAACATCATAGTATAGTAAGGTATAAAATGTCATAGTATAGTAAGGCAAAAAATGTCAAAAAACATCAAAATATTATAAGGCATAAAATGTCATAGTATAATACGGCATAAAAACGTGAAAAAACGTCATAGTATAGTAAGGTATAAAATGTCATAGTATAGTAATGCATAAAAACTTGAAAAAAACGTCATAGTATAGTAAGGCATAAAAACATCATAGTATAGTAAGGTATAAAATATCATAGTATAG
>NW_019432970.1:0-576 GCF_002814215.2 Seriola lalandi dorsalis
AGAAGAGAGTCGCCAAACACAACGCTAGTCGTTTTTAACAAAGACAAAGTCGCTGAGGATCAGTAACGTCTCCAGATCAACTCCGAACGACGGAATGAAAAACTTGAAAACTGCTCCGGTGGATGCTTATACTTCAAGATCGCTGATTCGCTCATTTCACTGTCAATCAAAAAGGGACTCAGCCTCAGACAGATCATCCAATCATCATGCAGAAGCAGAGCGTCCGGGCCAGCCCACTGACCCATAGACCCCCAGAGACGCTGAGCGTCCGATGGGCGGGACAAAGCCCAGCATTTATCCAATGATCGTCTAGTTTCGCTGCAGTGGAACAACCCACTCTTTGCTTCCCCATTGAAGTAAGTAGACGCTCGGCGTCTACGCTGTGTAAAGCTCTGTGGCGCTACAGGGATGAATGAGAAGAAGTCGTGTCGGTTACCTGTGATAAGTAGCTGATTCTGAACAAAAGATGAACGTGTTCTAGCGCATATTTAGTCAATGAAATGTACACACAACAGCACATATTTGACCACTTATTTTGTTGACATTTTAGGGGAAGCTGAGCTTCCCTTGCAGTCT
>NW_019432971.1:0-487 GCF_002814215.2 Seriola lalandi dorsalis
ATACTATGACTTTTTTATAACCTTTTATGGCTTAATATACTATGATGTTTTTTTTGACGTTTTATGACATACTATACTATGACGTTTTTTGACATTTTTGTGCCATAATATACTATGATGTTTTTTAGCATTTGTGTGCCTTACTATACTATATCATTTGATATCTTACTATACTATGACGTTTTTATAACTTATTATGGCTTAATATACTAATATGTTTTTTTGACGTTTTATGCCATACTATACTATGACGTTTTTTGACATTTTTATGCCATACTATACTATGTCATTTGATGCCTTACCATACTATGACTTTTTTATAACCTTTTATGGCTTAATATACTATGATGTTTTTTTTGACGTTTTATGACATAATATACTATGACGTTTTTTGACATTTTTATGCCATACTATACTATGTCATTTGATGCCTTACCATACTATGACTTTTTTATAACCTTTTATGGCTTAATATACTATGATGTTT
>NW_019432972.1:0-423 GCF_002814215.2 Seriola lalandi dorsalis
GTCATAGTATAGTAAGGCAAGAAAAAGTCATAGTATAGCAAGGCAAAAAATGTCAAAAAAAGTCATAGTATAGCAAGGCAAAAAATGTCAAAAAAAGTCATAGTATAGTAAGGCAAAAAATGTCAAAAAACGTCATAGTATATTACGGCAAAAAAAGTCATAGTATAGTAAGGCAAGAAAAAGTCACAGTACAGCAAGGCAAAAAATGTCAAAAAAAGTCATAGTATAGTAAGGCAAGAAAAAGTCACAGTATAGCAAGGCAAAAAATTTCATAATATAGTAAGTTAAAAAAATGTCAAAAAAAAGTCATAGTATAGCAAGGCAAAAAATGGCAAAAAACGTCATAGTACATTACGGCAAAAAAAGGTCAAAAAAAGTCATAGTATAGTAAGGCAAGAAAAAGTCATAGTATAGCAAGGCAAA
>NW_019432973.1:0-557 GCF_002814215.2 Seriola lalandi dorsalis
AGTACATGCAGTCTCCTTTGTCCATACATGAGCTCCTCCTTCTGTTGGCAGTGGTCATTCAGTTTTCAGTGTGGACACCTTTGAATGACAGTGAAAGACAAATACTTAAGTTCAGACATGGTAATTCACAGTTAATCACACACATATATCAGCTGTCAGGACAGTCTGCTTCAGTTCAGGACTGTTGTGTATGAATTTACAGTATTAAATGACAAACCCCTACAAGATAATGTTCCTCTATACATTGTGTATTGTTCTCAATACAATACGATACCAGCGAGATCAGGAGACAGAAAATACGTTAATGAGATGAACCTAAATGTTTTGCTGCATGTAGGAAAATCATATCAGTGACTGATTTTTTTCTAATAAAATGATGCTGAATTAATTGTTAAACTATATTTCTCCTTGTCCTGCAAATGTTTGCATGTTTGGGACCAGGTAAGGTTAGCATAACAAACACGAAGTTATCAGCTAGCTAGCTAGCTAGGTTAGCAAAGTACATCCGTAATTCACATTAACTCTAATATATATTTGGATGTTAACTGTCTCCCGTT
>NW_019432974.1:0-479 GCF_002814215.2 Seriola lalandi dorsalis
GATGGTGATTAGAGGGGACAAAACCAAGCAAACATAGAAACTGACCATGAGGAGCTGTGCAGAGCAAAGAGCCAAGAGACGAGTCTGATTATTAAGAATGTGTATATTTATCATACTGTCTCACAATCAAGCAGTATGCATTATTTACACTATGTTTTTATGGCATTATAATCAGGCAAAAAAAATATGATATTATAGTAAGGCATAAAATTTCATAGAATAGTTAGTTAGTTAGTTTAGTTAGTTAGTTAGTTAGTTAGTTAGTTAGTTAGTTAGTTAGTTAGTTAGTTAGTTAGTTAGTTAGTAAGTAAGTAAGCCGAAGAGCAGGAGAAGCCCCACATGCTCAAGCTTGCCAGTTTTATTAAACATTTTGGAATTTTACTATATTACTATATTAGATTATTACATATGAATATATTTCATTAGCTGCTGTCAAGTAAATGTCAGTAGGCAGGAAATGTATTCATTTAGTGATCCAA
>NW_019432975.1:0-431 GCF_002814215.2 Seriola lalandi dorsalis
CATTTCAGTTTGTAGTTTCAGGTGGTTTCTGCAGTAACTGCATCATTAATATAAATCTATTAGAAAATCATTTCTTCATCTTCCATCAGGTCAGTTTACAGTAGAAACAGTGTCTTACTGTGTGTGTGAAGGTCCAGGTTCATTACTGAAGAACAGAGGAGGATTTCTGGACCGGTCACTCTTCATAGACCAACAGCTGGGGACTGGAGACTCTGCTCTCCGTCTGTAGGACTCATCTCTGCAACACAAACATGTTTCATTCATATTATTTCAGTATTGTTCTTGTTCTCACCCTCTCCTCAGGTACAGACCTGTTACAGCACCAGTGGAAGAGGGTTCAACATCAGGGCAAAGACAAATGAATATTTTCTGAAGGTGTAAATTCTGACATGGAGGTTCTGAGTTGTTCTGCTACAGAAAGACCATCAGTA
>NW_019432976.1:0-608 GCF_002814215.2 Seriola lalandi dorsalis
AAATGAATGTAGTACAAGTATAAAGAAGCAGAACATGGATATACTCTAGTAAAGTACAATTAAGATTGTAATTAAGTAAAGTACTGGAGTAAATGTACTTAGTTACTGTCACAATCAGACACACCCCTCCAAATAACTTGAAGAGACAGCTCCAAAATAAATGACTGACAGTCTCAATAAAGTTCACAATAAGATCAAATCTTAATTCAAAGGAAATATTTTTCATGACGTCACTGATCACGTTTAAATTCAAATGTTCATAAAGATAAAGTTCCTGTTGGAGGAGCGGCAGGTTTGTGACGCAGTTGTCTTTCTGAATACGGCCATGATTACTTGTTTAATAACAACAGCAGCTGTCTGCCCCTCAGCCCGCCACACTGAGTCCACATCAGTCCACATCAGTCCACATCAGTCCTACAGTGTGAATCTAATGACAGACCGTTCACCCACAGAGAAAGTCCCAGCTGTTCTCCAGCGGCTGTCCGGCAGAGCTCAGGCCGCATTTAGTGGTTCAGACGGCGGGAGAGCAGCGGCTCATCTCCGCCTCCTCCACAGGCTGATTGAGGCGGGAACAGCTGCCTCCAGTCATCAGCAAGTGGAGCTACACA
>NW_019432977.1:0-3253 GCF_002814215.2 Seriola lalandi dorsalis
TTTTTTTTTTTTTTTGCAATGTCGCAAATTTCTTGAATGTCTTGTAATGTTAGCCTGTAAAAGAGTCAATGCATCTTTGCATTGACTTTTGAATATTGTGATGACAAATGTAATTTTCCGGATTAACCTTAACAGGACCCATTTTCTAGAGGTTAAAGGAAAGTAACAAAATATTCAGTATATCCAGAACCAACTTGTCTTTATTTGACATTTTCATGCATATTGTTGCGTAATGTTTATCAGATAGAGCAATGCATCCTGAAAAGGTACAAAGTTATAGTTTACCACGTTGTCTAATAAAACTGAAATATCAGGGTACTCCTCAGCAAAACGTTGTTCTGCTGATATTTTGTCGTCCTCAGTTGAGAAGGGGTCCGTTCCAAAGCAGGAGACTCTTGTCAGTGAAGAGCCAACATCCTGCTGGTACATGTCTGCTGCTTGGGAGGCATGTGGCAACATGTCCTCTCCTAGTTTTTTTGGACATCCTCTTTCTGCCAAACGATTGGGTGTTCCTTTGCCTGTGAAGCATAGCATAGGTCACAAAATGTCAGCTACTGTTTGAATTCACTGTCAACTTTACAATAAAGAAAAAGTTCACAAAAAAGGACTGGATTGTGTGATACATGTTTTTTTATGTAACTCACCTGGGATTCTGTGTGCATTCCATGCAAGTACAGCTCTTGTTATGCCAATCTTGCACAGCTCAGCAGTAAGGTTAGATGTACAGTATCTGGTGACGTTGTCGTCCATGTTGAGGACTTCCTGATCCTGCAGCTGCATGAGGGCCTCCTTCAATGGGTAATTTACTCGGTTGTTGATCTCTACCCACATTCGTTCTACCATATGATTCTGTAGACAAGAAAAGGGTAGACTTTTTTTAAACTTAAAAAAAGGTGGATAATATAAAACCAACACAAAAAAAATCCCCACTCAATGTAGTCTGCAAAATCAACATGGTGAGAGGAAACAGGATTATATCAGATGTAAAAAGTTAACACACAATATGAAGAGAGTTGATTGGGAGTCCAAGGAACAGGATGACTGATGTGTAGGGGCACCTACAAGCACCCCCACTCAAGGGTGCACCTGGTTAAGGTTAAGTGATATATTCTGTTTAAAAAATGTGTTAAATAGCTATATATTCCTAAAACAATCATTGCTGGAGTTCGTTATTTTGTTGTTCAGTACGAAACATCTGAGTAACATCTCCAAAGCATAGTCTCATTTCGGGCATAAACAAGGCACATTTTGTACATTAAGGTGACCGTTACCTCACCTTTGTAGACTGAGTTTGCAGATATGGTTGCCTTTGCAAGTTGTGTCTGTGGTTAGACAGCATCTCCTGCATGTAGAGGGACAAGTAAAATTCCCGGCCCTGGTCCACCCTCACCTGGTCCCACATCCCATATTCAAGAACTGCTGATCTATAAAATAGTGAAACATGACTCAATCAAATGTTAACTCATAAAATGTTAAGTCAACAGAAGCCTGCAGATGACTATAGATGTGATTATTGTTCTCAAATTTGTAGTGGAACTGTGTGAGGCTTCAGGCTATGTCCCTATTGTACACTATTCACAATAAGTTAGGGATATTGTTATTTACATGAGTGCTTTTCCTATTTGGTCTGAATTTTAATGAAATAAGTAAAATGTTCCCTTTGATATTAATAATAATGAATGAGAAGAAACACCTTTGTCATTAGTTTAATATTTATTACCCCAAAAATGTAAGAAATTCACTGAGTCTCTCACAATATCCCTAACTTATTGTGAGAAGTGTATTTTCCAGCAAAACATCAAAGAGAGCAAGAGTAAAATGGAAAAATATAAAAATAAATCATATAAGAAAATGCAAAGAAAAAAAAACTGATTTTGTCTTTTTTTTCTTTTTACTTAGTATGTAATATAATGACTAAAGTTTCCATGGACTTTTTCACAAACAATCACAATAAAGTTGCATAAAAAGGATTCAGAAATCAGAGAAAGGGCCAAAAAAAGGTTGAGAAGCACTGTACTAACCTGTAAACGTCCTCATAGATTGTGAGGTTATTTTTGACAGGCATGGTTGCGTGGGCAACGACCTTACTGCTGTACCCATCTATGGCAAGAACATGTGTCACCCCAAACATGACTAATTTCTCGTTCTGGTCGATGTGGACTTTGTGTCCCATGTATGCAGCACTGTAGGGGACGGGGTTAAGGTTACGTGCGCCCTTTGGGGGAAAAAGTAAGTAAAAGTCAGTTAGTAAAATACATTATACCATATACCACAACATTAAAGGCTTGCAAAAGATACTTACACGTTTGCGCATTTCGTGGTAGGGACAATGAATTGTTCTCAAAATCTCCCCCACCCGGCGTTCACCAGCAACCACTCCCATTGCAGACAGGTACCCGGTCATCATCTTTCGGCCATATGTTGACCCTGTCTGATGAATCAACATAAGCCGTGACATGTAGGTCTAGTCTACATGAAATATAAAATATAAAACAGAGGTGGGTAGAGTAGCCAAAAATTGTACTCAAGTAAGATTATTGTTACTTCAGAATAATATGACTCAATTAGAAGTAAAAAATAGTCATCAAATACTTGAGTAAGAGTAAAAACAGAGAAATGTTTGATTTATTTGTGAAGACATTTAATGAGACAAAAATACAAAATTATAATCTTCAGGTAAATTCAAGTACTTTCAATCAATAAAATAATAGAATAAATAAAAATGAAAAATAACCTAAATATTTACAAAATAAATTACAGCAAGAACCACAAATTTCCAAATGTGATTGGTCACAAACACAGTCACGTGGTAGAGCCTTTGGTGGAAGTCCCTCTCTGACAAACTAAAACAGAATAAATAATAGTGATGCATAGAATACTGAATGGGTAAAAAAGAAAAGTAACTAGCTCAGTGTAGCCTAATGTAGTACAGTAAGAGTACATTCTTCTTCACAAATATACTCAAGTATGGAGATGATGTAAAACTATATGTAACTCGTTACTACCCACCTCTGTAAATCGAAGAAAACCAAAGAACTTACCTGATTTATTGCCCTGCTGATAGCAACCTCTAATTTTGTGTCGGATACATGTCCCCTCCTGGAAATGTTGTGATGTGCACAAAACCTCCTGACACTCATTTCAGAACATCCTTGCTGCACACCTAATTGTAATAAATACGTGGAAATGTCCGCGTGTGAGAGATTTTGCGCTATCATTTCTCTTATTAAATTTCCATAAGGCTCGAGAGACA
>NW_019432978.1:0-373 GCF_002814215.2 Seriola lalandi dorsalis
AGGGGAGGGGGGTGATGGAAAGAGGAGAAGAAAAACAGATAAAGAAACGCAGGAGGCACAGAGAGATGTGGAGAGGTGGGAGGGTGAGGGAGAGTCAAAGTCAGAGCTTATGATGAGGAAGAGGATCGGTGAAGACAGCTGGAGATAAATGTGATGTGAGGTCAGGTCAGTGTGTCTGTTGGCATAAAAACTCTCTCTCTCATACTCTTTTTTTCCCTCCCACACATGTACAGAAAACACACACACACATACACACACATACACACACATACACACACATACACACACATACACACACACACACACACACCAGAAATGTAGTGCCCACCTAAGCCACTGGTTGGTTTGATCTCAGGAGACTGGCGTGAACACG
>NW_019432979.1:0-517 GCF_002814215.2 Seriola lalandi dorsalis
TTTGATGTTTAAAAATAAAAGACAGTTTGCTCTGCTCTGGGTCAGAGGTTTCCAACCTTTTCCAACTCAGGGTCCAGGTCTGACCCCGTAACGATACGGAGGCCAAATAATAAGCAGTGGAAGCTCAAGTTTTCGTTTTTGTTTGACGGAGAGAGATCACACAAAAACAGGAGTTTATTGTTATGACTCTAACACCATAGAGAAGTTACTGGTTTAAATAGAAGAGCACAAATCTGCGTTGGCATATTGATTTATTAAAAAGAATTGCAGTTTCAGTGGCAAACCATCAAAATCAAATGCAAAAAAATGAATGAAAAGCAATCCAAACCTCTTTAGCAAATAGCTTACACTTACTTTTAAACTTAGCAAATCTATGCAAACACATTATAATGTCACTCTGTGTTAGTCATGATATGAATTTAAATGTTTTCAAATCTTATGCCGTTAAAAATGTCTTTGTTTTGGAAGAGCACACACCATCGTTTCCTCTTCAAAATAAGAGCTTTGACCTTCACAG
>NW_019432980.1:0-753 GCF_002814215.2 Seriola lalandi dorsalis
TTTCAATTTTTATGCCTTACTATACTATGACGTTTTTTCAAATTTTTATGCCTTACTATACTATGACGTTTTTTCACATTTTTATACCTTACTATACTATGACGTTTTTTCATATTTTTATGCCTTACTATACTATGACGTTTTCTGCCTTACTATACTATGACGTTTTTTCAAGTTTTTTTTCCTTGCTATACTATGACATTTTATGCCTTACTATACTATGACGTTTTTTTCACATTTTTATGCCTTACTAAACTATGACGTTTTTTCAAATTTTTATGCCTTGCTATACTATGACGTTTTTTCGGGTTTTTTTGCCTTGCTATACTATGACCTTTTTTCACATTTTTATGCCTTACTATACTATGACTTTTTTTTCACATTTTTATGCCTTACTATACTATGACGTTTTCTGCCTTACTATACTATGACGTTTTTTCACATTTTTATGCCTTACTATACTATGACATTTTTTCACATTTTTTTGCCTTGCTATACTATGACGTTTTATGCCTTACTATACTATGACGTTTTTTCACATTTTTATGCCTTACTATACTATGACGTTTTTTCAAATTTTTTTGCCTTGCTATACTATGACGTTTTTTCACATTTTTATACCTTACTATACTATGACGTTTTTTCAAATTTTTTTGCCTTGCTATACTATGACGTTTTTTCACATTTTTATACCTTACTATACTATGACGTTTTTTCATATTTTTATGCCTTACTATACTATGACGTTTTCTG
>NW_019432981.1:0-631 GCF_002814215.2 Seriola lalandi dorsalis
TCAATGGATCTCCAGTCTCTACGTCAAAAGAATACAATAGGACAACAACTGGGTGTAAATAAAGGAGTTTATTTAGCTAAACTACTATCTACAGAGTAAATGCAAGGTGTAATAATCATAAAGATGAAAATAATAATGAAATGAGCAGTGTGATGAGTTGGCAATGGTGGGAGAGAATATGTTATGGCTATACACTATGGCTATACAGCTAATGATACTACAGCTACGAATTAGGTTTGATAATTAAATATTGCTATATTTCGACATCAACCCAGTCATGAGCAGAGTGTTAAGACCGGCCTACTGTGAGTTGCGCTGTAGCTGACCCTCGGCTGGAACCCAGGTGGCTGTGGTTGCCGTGGTAACCCTGGAGACGCGGGATCGAGGTGGATTCTCCTGGAAGCCATGTCCCGTTATCACGATGACGGATTCTGCCGGTGTCTCAGCGGTTCAGCTCTGGTGGAGTTTGCCAGGAGACTTTCTGTCTCGGGAACTCTTGATTTCTGCTCGGCTTCTCTGCAGGCGGTCGTGCAGATGTTATCTGCTGGTGTCTCTTGCGGGTTGATGCGAAATAAACTGTAATGCTCTTCACTTTGGTTGGATAACTTTAGAGGAGACTGGCGTTGACCAG
>NW_019432982.1:0-308 GCF_002814215.2 Seriola lalandi dorsalis
GGTATAGTAGGGCATAAAAAGTCATAGTATATTAAGGCATAAACACATCATAGTATAATAAGGCATAAAAACGTCATACTATAGTAAGGCATAAAAATGTAATTCTATAGTAGGGCATGAAAGGTCATAGTATAGTAAGGCATAAAAAGTCATAATAAAGTAAGGTATAAAAAGTCATAGTATAGTAAGTCATAAAAACGTCATAGTATAGTAAGGCGTAAAAAGTCATAATAAAGTAAGGTATAAAAAGTCATAGTATAGTAAGTCATAAAAACGTCATAGTATAGTAAGGCGTAAAAAGTCATAAT
>NW_019432983.1:0-783 GCF_002814215.2 Seriola lalandi dorsalis
ATATAGACTCAGAACCTCCACATAGAGACTCAGAACCTCCACATATAGACTGAGAACCTCCACATAGAGGCTCACAACCACCACATATAGACTGAGAACCTCCACATATAGACTGAGAACCTCCACATAGAGACTCAGAACCTCCACATATAGACTCACAACCTCCACATATAGACTGAGAACCTCCACATATAGACTCACAACCTCCACATATAGACTCAGAACCTCCACATAGAGACTCAGAACCTCCACATATAGACTCAGAACCTCCACATATAGACTGAGAACCTCCACATAGAGGCTCTGAACGTCCACATAGAGACTCACAACCTCCACATATAGACTGACAACCTCCACATATAGACTGAGAACCTCCACATATAGACTCAGAACCTCCACATAGAGACTCACAACCTCCACATATAGACTGAGAACCTCCATATATAGACTCAGAACCTCCACATAGAGACTCAGAACCTCCACATATAGACTGAGAACCTCCACATAGAGGCTCACAACCACCACATATAGACTGAGAACCTCCACATATAGACTGAGAACCTCCACATAGAGACTCAGAACCTCCACATATAGACTCACAACCTCCACATATAGACTGAGAACCTCCACATATAGACTCACAACCTCCACATATAGACTCAGAACCTCCACATAGAGACTCAGAACCTCCACATATAGACTCAGAACCTCCACATATAGACTGAGAACCTCCACATAGAGGCTCTGAACGTCCACATAGAGACTCACAACCTCCACATATAG
>NW_019432984.1:0-491 GCF_002814215.2 Seriola lalandi dorsalis
AGCGAGCTGCTCTGCTGTGACCTTCTGTAATGTTGGATGGAAAACATGGAGCAGCCTGAGAAGACTGTACTGCTGATCTCTGATCAGGTTCAGCTCCCTGAACGAAAGCAGAACCAGCAGACTGACATCTTGGTTCTCCAAGCCCTCTGCCCAGTCCAGAGAGAACTTCTGCACCGAGAAGGTTTTTCCAACGCCAGCGACGCCGTTGGTCAGAACCACTCTGATGGGTCTCTGCTGGTCAGGTGAGACTTTAGAGACGTCTTCTCTCTGTTGGTCAGGTAAGGCTTTAAAGATGTCGTGGCACCTGATTGGAGCATCATAGAGGGTCTCCATCTTGGAAGTTGTCTCCAGGTGAATCACCTCATGTTGGGTATTAACCTCTTCACTCTGTCCCTCTGTGATGTGGAGCTCAGTGTAGATCCTGTTGAGGAGGGTTCCACTTCCTGTTCCATCAGTTCCTTCAGTCACATGTTCACATCTGCTCCTCAGAC
>NW_019432985.1:0-702 GCF_002814215.2 Seriola lalandi dorsalis
ACATGGAGTGTCTCTAGGTTTGCAGTCCTGCATGTTAAACCTTTCCAAAATCTTGTGGACATATGTTTCCTGTGACATTTTTACACATCCATCAGACTGAGTATAAAGTTGATGCCGAGAAAATGCTTAAGTCTACCTAAGTCTTTCATTTTGAACTTTTCTGCAAGCATCTCTTTTACATCTTTCATCACTTTTTCATTGTTGGTTGCGATTATCAAATCGTCCACCCAGACTATCAAAATCACCTCTTCATCTTTAGTCTCTTTGACATAGACACAATGGTCTGCTGGGTTTTGTGTGAATCCTTTTTCAGTTAAACAGTCATGTAGAGTCTTATTCCAGTTTCGGCCAGACTTCTTTAGGCCGTACAAAGATTTCTCCAGCTTACATACCAGACCTTCTCCTTCCTCGTAACCTTCTGGTTGGTCTGTGTAGATCTCGTAATCTATCGGAGCGTGTAAGTAAGCAGTTTTTACGTCCATTTGATGAAGCAACAGGTTCTCCTGTGCTGCTTTCTGTAACAGTACTCTTACACTTGTCAAATTTGCTGTTGGGGAGAAAGTTTCACCATAATCAATCCCCATCTTCTGACTGTAACCCTTTGCCACAAATCTTGCTTTGCACTTGTCTTTACCTTCAATGTCAGTCTTTACAGAATAAACCCATTTACCCCCCACTGTTTTCTTGCCCTTTGGCAGAGTA
>NW_019432986.1:0-525 GCF_002814215.2 Seriola lalandi dorsalis
GTGAGGTGATGACAGTTTTAGAAAGCAGATGGTTCAGAGCTTCTTTGTGCTGCAGTGGAAGATGATGATCCAGTTTTATTAGTGAGTCTTTATTCACTACATGTTTATTGATGTGGATCTCCATCAGTCGTCATCCTCAGGTCCACAGCAGAAAACAAGCAGAACATTACTGACATCTGGACTCTCATGTTCAGTAGCTGGACTGTTGGATTTTAATTTAAATGTAGTCAAACATTGTTCACAGTTGAATATGAAATGATTCACTTTCAGTAACTGTCAGTGAAGTTGTTGATGAATCAACATTTAAGATAAACACAAGAAACTTGTGCTACTGAAAATGGACCAGACTCAGTGAATAGCTCCCTAAGCTTAACATGTCCTATGATAACTATTAATTTAGCTATACAGACTAATGAGCAGTGATAACTAACATGTCTTTGGGGTCATCAGGTGGGAACCTCCTTTCACCAGTGTTTCGTCTAGTTGGTCCCACGACACCTCCAGGAGGCTAGACAGTGATCACTG
>NW_019432987.1:0-617 GCF_002814215.2 Seriola lalandi dorsalis
ATGTTTTTTGAAATTTTATGCCTTACTATACTATGATGTTTTTATGCCTTACTATACTATGATGCTTTTTGACATTTTTATGCCTTACTATACTATGACGTTTTTTGACATTTTTATGCCTTACTATACTATGACGTTTTTTGACATTTTTATGCCTTACTATACTATGACGTTTTTTGACATTTTTATGTTGTACTATACTTTGACATTTTTATGCCTTACAATACTATGATGTTTTTTTTACTTTTTTATGCCATACTATACTATGACGTCTTCATGCCTTACTATACCATGATATTTTATACCTTACTATACTGTGACGTTTTTTGACATTTTCATGCCTTACTATAATACGACGTTTTTATGCCTTACTATACTATGATGTTTTTTTACATTTTCATGCCTTACTATAATATGACATTTTTATGCCTTACTATAATACTATGATGTTTTTTTGACATTTTCATACCTTACTATACTATGACGTTTTTTTGACATTTTCATGTCTTACTATACTTCCACTTTTTATGCCTTACTATACTATGACTTTTTTTTTCAATTTCACGCCTAACTATACAATAATGTTTTTGACGTTTTTATGCCATACTATACTATGA
>NW_019432988.1:0-682 GCF_002814215.2 Seriola lalandi dorsalis
GAGGCATAAAAGGTCATAAAAACGTCATAGTATGGTAAGGAATCAAATGAAATTGTGTTGGAAGGCATAAAAATGACAAAAAACGTCATTGTATAGTATGGCACAAAAATGACAAAAAACGTCATTGTATAGTATGGCACAAAAATGTCAAAAAACGTCATAGTATAGTATGGCATAAAATGTCAAAAAAACATCATAGTATATTAAGGCATAAAAGGTCATAAAAACGTCATAGTATGGTAAGGAATCAAATGAAATTGTATTGGAAGACTTAAAAATGACAAAAAACGTCACTGTATATTATGGCACAAAAATGTCAAAAAACGTCATTGTATAGTATGGCATAAAATGTCAAAAAAAAATCATAGTATATTAAGGCATAAAAGGTCATAAAAACGTCATAGTATGGTAAGGAATCAAATGAAATTGTATTGGAAGGCTTAAAAATGACAAAAAACGTCACTGTATATTATCGCACAAAAATGTCAAAAAACGTCATAGTATAGTATGGCATAAAATGTCAAAAAAACATCATAGTATATTAAGGCATAAAAGGTCATAAAAACGTCATAGTATGGTAAGGAATCAAATGAAATTGTGTTGGAAGGCATAAAAATGACAAAAAACGTCATTGTATATTATGGCACAAAAATGTCAAAAAACGTCATAGTATAGTATGGCA
>NW_019432989.1:0-523 GCF_002814215.2 Seriola lalandi dorsalis
TGTACTACTGTGCTCTGCAGCCCACAGTGACAGGAAACACCAAAACTCTGTACAAAAACCTTTGGAGCAAAGACAACACAATACTCCACAACATCCACTAGAGGGAGTCACACACTGTGAAAACACTGAGTTTTCAGAGACTGTGTCTGTGGACTGACGACACAAACATCACAAAAACTAAACCATAAATACAAAGACAGTTAAATCTCACAAAGGAAGGAGCAGAGAGGTGATTACCTGACCCCGCCCACTTTAGTCCACCTCAGCCAATGAGATTCTTTATGTGTCCAGAGCAGAAATGTTGGAGGAACTAAAAGCACAATCAGCTTGATGTTGAGGAGAAGGGCTGTGCAGCAGAGAGGCTGTTTAGTTTCTTCATTCTACTGCAGTGGAAGAACATTGTTCATCTGCTGTCTGTTTGGCTTCAACTCCTCCAAAGACATGTTGCTTTACCTCTTTTGGTTTTTCTCTCACTTCATAGGTGAGTTTGACAACAAATCAGTGTCTCAGTTAACCTGCTGTA
>NW_019432990.1:0-725 GCF_002814215.2 Seriola lalandi dorsalis
TGAGCCCACCAGGTAGTTTAACCTCCTGCAGCTCATCCCCCACTCTCAGGGCTTCACTTTTCCCCAGTTAACTGTAGCAGAGGAGATCTCACCAAAACTTTGGACACTGTCAGTTAAAAAATTCATGTCGTCCTGGTTCTTTACAGCAATAATCACATCATCAGCATACAGACAATTTAAAAACCCAACTATAATGTGGAAGTTTAAAACCAATGAGATGTGTTCTCAGTTTGTGGAGGAGAGGCTTTATTGCCATGACTACAGCATGCCTGAAAGAGGGCAGCCCTGCCTGACCCCCCTCTGCACTTTAAAAGGAAAAACTCAAACCACCCTTCATTTTCAGTACAGTGGAGTACAGTGTCTCCATAAAAGGCCTGAATGTTCGCAATAAGACCTGAGCTGAACCCAGAACCCTCCAGCGTCTGCCAGAGATATTCATGTTCAACCCCATCAAATGCTTTTTCTTGGTCTATGGAAATAAGTTCCATTCCCAATGAACTGGAGAGAGAAGAAAAGAAACACAGAGACCTAGTCATCTTCACACATGTGGTTTTTGACCTTGAGGAGCAGTTTTCTAAAAGTCTAAAAAGCTCCTGGTCTGTGAAACCTGTCTGTCCAGACTCTCATGGGCTCTTCATGTCAAATCTGACAGAGTCTAGAACAGGGGTCTCAAACTCAATTCACCTAAGGTCCGCTGGAGGTAGAGTTTGGGACCCCTGGTCCAG
>NW_019432991.1:0-546 GCF_002814215.2 Seriola lalandi dorsalis
ACATAAAAACGTCATAATATAGTCATAGTATAGTATGGCATAAAAACATCATAGTATAGTAAGACATAAAAACGTCATAATATAGTCATAGTATAGTATGGCATAAAAACATCATAGTATAGTAAGGCATAAAAACTTCATAAAAACGTCATAGTATAGAATGACATAAAAACGTCATAGTATAATAAAGCATTAGATGTCATAAAAACGTCATAGTATAGTATGGCATAAAAATGTCAAAAAAGAGCATAGTATAGTAAGGCATAAAAATGTCATAAAAATGTCATCGTATAGTAAGTCATAAAATGTCAAAAAAGACAACATAGTATAGTAAGGCATAAAAACGTAATAAAAATACCATCTTGCAATAAGGCATGAATCTTCAAAAAAATGTCATAGTATAGTATGGCATAAAAAAGTTATTGTATAGTAAGGCATGAAAACGTCAGAAAACGTCATAGTATAGTAAAGCATTAGATGTCATAAAAACGTCATAGTATAGTATGGCATAAAATGTAAAAAAAATGTCATTTTATAATAAGGCAT
>NW_019432992.1:0-531 GCF_002814215.2 Seriola lalandi dorsalis
GTAATTATGTTATTAAAAAATACAGCAGGACACAATCCAACTTTAATACCGACTGATCCATCCAAACTTGAAATTGGTCAAATTTGTTTCTCATCAACACGAAATAATAATCATCGTATACGTTCTTTATTTCAAAAAGATGTCGTATCAATTCCTTATGTGGTATCTTATTGGAACTCCTTTATTAATAACCTTAATTGGAAAAAAATTGGAATTTGTCAGCTAAATTTTTGATAAACAATAAAACAGAAGAAGTATCCTTTAAATTGATTCATAGATTTTACCCAACAAAAAACGACAACGATTCAAAAGAGATATTGATGTTAATTGCTCTTTTTGTGAAGGACACCCTGAAGATATTTTTCATTTATTCTGGTCTTTCCCCTTTTCCACCAAATTATGGATGGATATTTGTGATTTAATTTCTACTTGCATTTTACCACACTTTTCCTTTTGCTTTGAACATGTATTGTTTGGCTTCATTGACTATCCACCAACAAAAAAAGGACATTTTTATGTAATTAATCTGAT
>NW_019432993.1:0-752 GCF_002814215.2 Seriola lalandi dorsalis
ATGTATTTTTGACATTTTTTGCCATACTATACTATGACTTTTTTTTGACATTTTTTGCCATATTGTACTGTGAGGCTTTTTGGCATTTTTATGGCTTATTATACTATGGCTTTTTATTCCTTATCATACTATGATGTTTTTATGACCGTTTATGCAGTAAAATACTATGATGTATTTTTGACATTTTTTGCCATACTATACTATGACTTTTTTTGACATTTTTTGCCATATTGTGCTGTGAAGTTTTTTGCATTTTTATGCCTTACTACACTATGTGAGTTGATTCCTTATCATACTATGATGTTTTTATGACCGTTTATACCTTAAAATACTATGATGTATTTTTGACATTTTTTGCCATACTATACTATGACGTTTTTTGACATTTTTATACCATATTGTTCTGTGCGGTTTTTTTCGCATTTTTATGGCTTATTATACTATGGCTTTTTATTCCTTATGATAATATGATGTTTCTATGACCGTTTATGCCTTAAAATACTATGATGTATTTTTGCCATTTTTTGCCATAGTATACTTTGACGTTTTTTGACATTTTTATACCATATTGTTCTGTGAGGTTTTTTGGCATTTTTATGGCTTATTATACTATGGCTTTTTATTCCTTATCATAATATGATGTTTCTATGACCGTTTATGCCTTAAAATACTATGTTGTATTTTTGACATTTTTTGCCAAAGTATACTATGGCGTTTTTTGACATTTTCATACCATATTGTTCTGTGAGGTT
>NW_019432994.1:0-442 GCF_002814215.2 Seriola lalandi dorsalis
CAACAGTTCACCTCAAAAACGTCCAAGGTTTGTTAGTTTCAGCTGTGAGAGCCTGGTCTTCCTCTGTGTAACACGATGAGACAAGTATCAGGAGCAGAGGAGAGTTTAACTCTGGCGCCATCTTTTGGCAGAAACACGTGACTGCAGCTCATGAAGTTTTTCTCTCTCTAAATGTGCGGCGTCAAAACAAACATTGTCTCTGACATCATCATGGAGGCTCGGTGTCCTGTCCTCTATCAGCTGTTTGTAATGAGCAGGATGATAAAGAGGAAGCAGCATCGTACTGACTGAATGAAGTCAGACTGTAGATTTTCCTTCTTTGTGACTCTTCAGCTCTGTCTCCTCTCACAGGGAGAAGATGATCTGCTGCATCCTGCTGCTCCTCACACTGACCTCCTGTGTCTGTGGTTAGTTTACTCCTTCACTTTATTATCTAGAAACT
>NW_019432995.1:0-502 GCF_002814215.2 Seriola lalandi dorsalis
TTTTGACATTTTATGCCATACCATACTAAGATCTTTTTTGGCATTTTTATGGCTAATTATACTATTACATCCCATGCCTGACCATACTATAATGATCTTATGACCTTTTATGCCTTAATATAATATGGTGTATTTTGACATTTTCTGCCATACTATACTATGTCGTTTTTTGGCATTTTTCTGCCATACTACACTAAGATCTTTTTTGGCATTTTTATGATTAATTATATTATTTCGGATCATGCCTGATCATACTATAACATTTTTCTGAACTTTCATGCCTTAATATACCATGATGTATTTTTGACATTTTATGCCATACTATACTATGACGTTTTTTGACAATTTTCTGTCATACTACTCTAAGATCTTTTGTGGCATTTTTATGGCAAATTATACTATTACATCTCATGCCAGACCATACTACGATGATCTTAGGACCTTTTATGCCTTAATATACTATGATGTATTTTTGACATTTTCTGCCATACTATACTATGTC
>NW_019432996.1:0-436 GCF_002814215.2 Seriola lalandi dorsalis
ACATCCATGGTGTTGTTTTATTGGCTAGTGGACAGCGCTTCTTCAGCAGCTAAAGATATTGAGCCTTACTCAGAGTTGAGTTCCAGGCATTTAGGTTTTCTTCTATCACTGAGCCATAGAAATATGTAAATAATGCAAGCTTAAATTTAATATTTCTTCTCCTATAGCCATGATATCTTGTTAACCACAAAGCACTACATGGACTTAGAAGTTATGGGATTGGATATTATTATTATTTTTTTTTTTTAAAGTATATTTTTTTGGGGCTTTTATGCCTTTAATGGACAGCACAGTGGAGAGTGACAGGAAACGGGGAGGCAGAGAGAGGGGGAATGACATGCAGTGAAAGGCCGTCCGATGCGGGATTCGAACCGGGGCCGACTGCAGCGAGGACTGTAGCCTCTACACATGGGGCGCCTGCTTAAACCACTACGCT
>NW_019432998.1:0-453 GCF_002814215.2 Seriola lalandi dorsalis
TTAAACTACAAAATGAGTTATGCCAAACACAGAAGCACAGACACTTTCAAAATAAGAGTCTCAAAAAGGTAAGCGGTCATAGGTCATAAAAGTTTGATCTTAGAAGCGATCGTCTCTATGGGGATGTAGTGGTATAGACTTATAGCAGATCAACTTCTGTTGGGGCATGAACATGTGTGTGTACATGTACATGTGTGTGTACATGTCTTGCTGTGGTTGTGGGGACACATTTGTGTTTAAACCATCAGTGTGAGGTCATTGGCCCTCGTTTATCAATCTTGCGTGAAAACAGGCGCAGATCTGAGCGCAGAATTGTTCGTACGATAGGATCCACGTGTGATTCATGAAACATTCGTATCGGACCAATCCCAGCGTACGAATGATCGGCTCTTGATAAATGCGGCGGCTGAATTCGATCGTCATTAACATGTTACGCCCTTAAATATTCCTGGT
>NW_019432999.1:0-839 GCF_002814215.2 Seriola lalandi dorsalis
CCTTAATATACTATGTTGTTTTTTTGACGTTTTATGCCATAGTATACTATGACGTTTTTTCACATTTTCATGCCATATTATACTATGACGTTTTTTGACATTTTTAGGCCTTACTTTACTATATTGTTTACTTCCTTACCATACTATGACGTTTTTATGACCTTTTATGCCTTAATATACTATGTTGTTTTTTTGAAGTTTTATGCCATAGTATACTATGACGTTTTTTCACATTTTCATGCCATATTATACTATGACGTTTTTTGACATTTTCATGCCATATTAAACTATGTTCTTTACTTCCTTACCATACTATGACGTTTTTATGACCTTTTATGCCTTAATATACTATGTTGTTTTTTTGACGTTGTATTCCATAGTATACTATGACGTTTTTTCACATTTTCATGCCATATTATACTATGTCGTTTTTTCACATTTTTAGGCCTTACTTTAGTATGTTGTTTACTTCCTTACCATACTCTAACGTTTTTATGACCTTTTATGCCTTAATATACTATGTTGTTTTTTTGACGTTTTATGCCATAGTATACTATGACGTTTTTTCACATTTTCATGCCATATTATAATATGACGTTTTTTCACATTTTTAGGCCTTACTTTACTATGTTGTTTACTTCCTTACCATACTATGACGTTTTTATGACCTTTTATGCCTTAATATACTATGTTGTTTTTTTTGACGTTTTATGCCATTGTATACTATGACGTTTTTTTCACATTTATATGCGATACCATAATATGACGTTTTCTTTGGCATTTTTAGGCCCTAATATACTATTTCATTAGATGCCTTACCATACTATAACGTTTTTATG
>NW_019433000.1:0-631 GCF_002814215.2 Seriola lalandi dorsalis
TTTTTTTGACGTCTTATGACATACTATACAGTGATGTTATTTTGGCATTTTTATGGCTTAAAATACTATTTCCTTTGATGCTTTACCATACGATGACGTTTTTATGACCTTTTATGCCTTAATATAATATGATGTTTTTTTGACGTCTTATGCCATGCTATACTATGACGTTTTTTGACATTTTTATGACATACTATACAGTGATGTTATTTTGGCATTTTTATGGCTTAAAATACTATTTCCTTTGATGCCTTACCATACGATGACGTTTTTATGACCTTTTATGCCATAATATACTATGATGTTTTTTTGACATTTTATGCCATACTATACTATGACGTTTTTTGACATTTTTATGACATAATATACTATGATGTTTTTTTTGGCATTTTTATGCCTTAAAATATTATTTCCTTTCATGCTTTACCATACTATGACGTTTTTATGACCTTTTATGCCTTAATATACTATGATGTTTTTTTGACGTTTTATGCCATACTATACTATGACGTTTTTTGACATTTTCATGCCTTACTATACTATGTTGTTTTATTCCCTACCATATTATGACGTTTTTATGACCTTTTATGCCTTAATATACTATGATGTTTTTTTGACGTCTTATGCCATG
>NW_019433001.1:0-484 GCF_002814215.2 Seriola lalandi dorsalis
TTTGATGATTAATGTAGTATAGTTGAACTTTTGTCGTTGGGGAAGAAACGTAATTCTTTGATTGATGATTAATGTGGTATAGTTGAACTTTTGTCGTTGAGGGAGAAACGTGATTCTTTGATTGCTAATGGCTGTTTTGATGATTAATGTAGTATAGTTGAACTTTTGTTGTTGGGGAAGAAACGTGGTTCTTTGATTGCTAGTGGCTGTTTTGATGATTAATGTAGTATAGTTGAACTTTTGTCGTTGGGGAAGAAACATAATTCTTTGATTGTGCTTAATTGAAATGTCACTGTTCCTTCATTAATCTGTTATTTCTTTTCTTCCTCAGGGACTGCATAGGGGGCGGCTGGCAAATTTTTGGATATGCAGTTTGTGTGTGGTTACAATAAAAGAAATGACCGGGTGAAAAGGCTCATGTGTTGTCCTTTCACAAAATTAAGTTTTAAGTTTTAAGTTTTAAGTTTTAAGTTTTAAGTTTTAA
>NW_019433002.1:0-469 GCF_002814215.2 Seriola lalandi dorsalis
TCTGATTAGCCTACCACATTCATTTCAAAGACCAATCAACAGGCCTGAAAAACAACAACATGGCAGCTAAATAGCAGGCTACAATATACTATTACATACTATATTGAATATCTCAGAGAAACGTGCAGTAAAAATCAGCTGTGGAATAAGAACATGTTGCCTTGACTAACTACTAAAGATAGTAATAACAATATGCAACAGCAAGACTGAACTAAGCTGATACAATAAACAATTGTGGCAGCATAGTCTATGCATTGCACCTAATGTGCCTTGAACGCACCTTGATGGCCTGATAGCCTATCCGTGAGTAGGGGCCAGTATTTAAGACGGCCCTCTCCCCTGCTCTTTTGCTTCCCAATTCACTTCCGGTAGCAGGCCGGCTTCCTTTTTACCACAGCGTGCGTCCCGCTGTGTGTACTGCTCTGTCGCTCCTGTATGCTCCTGTTTGGCATGGTAAGTGTTCTCTCTC
>NW_019433003.1:0-442 GCF_002814215.2 Seriola lalandi dorsalis
TTCCACCTGAAACCTTTATCACATGTTTGACAAGAAAATGGTTTCTCGCCTGTGTGGATTTTCACATGTTTATTTAATCCAGACCTATACTCAAATGCTTTTCCACAAGTGTCACATTTAAAAGACTTTTCACCTGTGTGAGTTTTAGAGTCAGTCTTTGACTCTGAATCTGCAGTTGATCCTGAGTCCACATGTTGACTTCCTGTCTGATCTTGGCTCTCAGCTACAGGAGAGGTGTGAGAGAGGAGCTGGTGGTCAATGTCTGGTTCTGGTTCACTGTGGTCACTTTCCTCATGATCAGGAGTCAACATAAAGGTATCAGTCTCCAGCTTCAGTACAAGCTGCTCTCCCTCCTGACTGGTGCAGGTTTCCTCCTGTTCCTCTTTAACCTTTGGTGGTTCTGGGTCGTCCTGGTCCAGACTGGAGTTCCTCTCCTGGTTCC
>NW_019433004.1:0-675 GCF_002814215.2 Seriola lalandi dorsalis
TATAGGAAGGCATAAAAAGTCATAGTATAGTAAGGCATAAAAAGTCATAGTATAGTAAGGCATAAAAAGTCATAAAAACGAACTAGTAAAGTAAGGCATAAAAAGTCATAAAAACGTCATAGTATAGTAAGGCATAAAAAGTCATAGTATAGTAAGGCATAAAAAGTCATAGTATAGTAAGGCATAAAAAGTCATAAAAACTTCATGGTATAGGAAGGCATAAAAAGTCATAAAAACGAATTAGTAAAGTAGGGCATAAAAAGTCATAAAAAAATCATAGTATAGTAAGGCATAAAAAAGTCATAGTAAAGTAAGGCATAAAAAGTCATAAAAACGAACTAGTAAAGTAAGGCATAAAAAGTCATAGTATAGTAAGGCATAAAAAGTCATAATATAGTGAGGCATAAAAAGTCATACAAAACGAAATAGTAAAGTAAGGCATAAAAAGTCATGTAAACGAAAAAGTAGAGTAAGGCATAAAAAGTCACAAAAACGTAATAGTATAGTAAGGCATAAAAAGTCATAATATATTGAGGCATAAAAAGTCATAAAAACGAAATAGTAAAGTAAGGCATAAAAAGTCATAAAAACTTCATAGTATTGGAAGGCATAAAAAGTCATAGTATAGTAAGGCATAAAATGTCATAGTATAGTAAGGCATAAAAAGTCATAAAA
>NW_019433005.1:0-2045 GCF_002814215.2 Seriola lalandi dorsalis
AATCATTTCATTAAAAATACATAAAAATAAAGGAGTAGGTCTTTTTAAAACCAGGGGTCAGTAGGGGAGGAGGACTACTGACACTGAGTTTGTTGACGCAGAGGAGGCATTTAAGGTGGCGTTTGAGGAGGCATTTGAGGAATCATTTGAGGGCACCTTCAGCAAGTGTTCAAGGACATGTTTCAGGACCCCTATGAGGATGGCTATGAGGACGCCAATGAGGATGCCTTTGATGCCGCTTTTGAGGACGCTTTTGAGGAGGCATTTCATGCCCCTTTCAGGACGTGTTCGAGGACATGTTTCAGGACGCATTTCAGGACGCTTTAAGTAGGCTAGCATCAAGTTCAGTTTAACATTTACAATGAATAAGGTCCAAAATCAGGGCATTTTCCAGTCTGATTTTAACATCACTGGACACAAAGTTCAAATCAATTCATTACAAATACATTAAAACAAGGGAGGAGGTCTTTTTATAACCAGGGGTCAGTAGGGGAGGAGGACTACTGACACTGAGTTTGTTGACACAGAGGAGGCATTTAAGGAGGCATTTGAGGAGTCATTTGAGGACGCCTTCAGCAATCGTTCAAGGACACGTTTCAGGACGCCTATGAGGACGCCTATGAGGACACCTTTGAGGCCGCTTTTGAGGACGCATTTCATGCGTGACGTGTTCGAAGACACATTTCAAGAGGTCTTTTTAAAACCAGGAGTCAGTAAGGGAGGACTACTGACGCTGAGTTTGTGGAGGCAGAGGAGGCATTTGAGGAGGCTTTTCATGCCCCTTTCAAGACGTGTTCGAGGACACGTTTCAGGACACATTTCAGGACGCTTTAAGTAGGCTAGCATCAAATTCAGTTTAACATTTACAACGAATAAGGCCCAAAATCAGGGCATTTTCCAGTCTGCTTTTAACAGCACTGGACACAAAGTTCAAATCAATTCATTACAAATACATTAAAATAAGGGAGGAGGTCTTTTTAAAACCAGGAGTCAGTAGGGGAGGAGGACTACTGACACTGAGTTTGTTGACGCAGAGGAGGCATTTAAGGAGTCATTTGAGGACGCCTTCAGCAATCGTTCAAGGACACGTTTCAGGACGCCTATGAGGACGCCTATGAGGACACCTTTGAGGACGCTTTTGAGGAGGCATTTCATGCGTGACGTGTTCGAAGACACATTTCAAGAGGTCTTTTTAAAACCAGGAGTCAGTAGGGGAGGACTACTGACGCTGAGTTTGTGGAGGCAGAGGAGGCATTTGAGTAGGCTTTTCATGCCCCTTTCAGGACGTGTTCGAGGACACGTTTCAGGACACGTTTCAGGACACATTTCAGGACGCTTTAAGTAGGCTAGCATCAAGTTCAGTTTAACATTTACAACGAATAAGGCCCAAAATCAGGGCATTTTCCAGTCTGATTTTAACAGCACTGGACACAAAGTTAAAATCAATTCATTACAAATAAATTAAAACAAGGGAGGAGGTCTTTTTAAAACCAGGAGTCAGGAGGGGAGGAAGACTACTGACACTGAGTTTGTTGACGCAGAGGAGGCATTTAAGGAGGCATTTGAGGAGTCATTTGAGAACGCCTTCAGCAATTGTTCAAGGACACGTTTCAGGACACCTATGAGGACGCCTATGAAGACGCCTATGAGGACGCCTTTGAGGGCGCTTTTGAGGACGCTTTTGAGGAGGCATTTCATGCGTGACGTGTTGGAAGAGACGTTTCAGGAGGTCTTTTTAAAACCAGGAGTCAGTAGGGGAGGACTACTGACGCTGAGTTTGTTGACGCAGAGGAGGCATTTAAGGAGGCATTTGAGGAGGCATTTGAGGAGGCATTTGAGGAAGCCTTCAGCAAATGTTCAAGGACACATTTCAGGACGCCTATGAGGACGCCTATGAGGACGCCTTTGAGGGCGCTTTTGAGGGCGCTTTTGAGGACGCTTTTGAGGAGGCATTTCATGCGTGACGTGTTCAAAGACACGTTTCAGGAGGTCTTTTTAAAACCAGGAGTCAGTAGGGGAGGACTACTGACGCTGAGTTTGTGGAG
>NW_019433006.1:0-597 GCF_002814215.2 Seriola lalandi dorsalis
AATGTCATGATATGGTAAGGTATACAAATGTCATAGTATAATAATGCCTATTAAGTGAAAAAATGATATAGTATAGTATGGCAAAAAAAGTGAAAAATTTGACATATTGTATTGAGGCATAAAACAATCAAAAAAGGTAATAATGTACTAAGGAATAAAGATGTCATAGTCTATTAAAGCCTAAAAAGTGAGAAAAACAACATAGTATGATATGGCAAAAAAGTGAAAAACGACATAGTATAGTATTGCAAAAACATGAAAAAATGGTATCGTATATTAAGGCATAAAAACATAACAAAAACGTCATAATATGGTCAGGTATACAGATGTCATAGTATACTAAGGCCTATAAAGTGCGAAAAATGACATAGTATGGTATGGCAAAAAAAGTGAAAAAAAAACGACATAGTATAGTATGGCAAAAACATGAAAAAATGGCATAGTATATTAAGGCGTAAAAACATAAACAAACGTCATAATATGGTCAGGTATGCAGATGTCATAGTATACTAAGGTCTATAAAGTGCGAAAAGCGACATTGTATAGTATGGTAAAAAAAAGTGAAAAAAAACGACATAGTATAGTATGGCAAAAACA
>NW_019433007.1:0-439 GCF_002814215.2 Seriola lalandi dorsalis
TATAGTAAGGCATAAAAATCTTAAAAAATGTCACAGTATAGTAAGGAAAAAAACTGCATAGTATAGTAAGGCATAAAAATGTCATAGTATAGTAAGGCAAAAAAAAGGTCAAAAAACGTCATACTATATTAAGGCATAAAAATCTTAAAAAATGTCACAGTATTGTATGGAAAAAAACTGCATAGTATAGTAAGGCATAAAAATATAAAAAACGTTATGATATAGTAAAGAAAATAAATGTCATAGTAAAGTAAAGCATAATAATGTTAAAAAATGTCATAGTATAGTAAGGCAAAAAAAAAAAAAAAACCGTCATAGTATAGTAAGGCATAAAAATGTCAAAAACTGTCATAGTATAGTAAGGCTTAAAAATGTCAAAAACTGTCATAGTATAGTAAGGCTTAAAAATGTCATACTATGACAAGTTTTCATAAGTCAT
>NW_019433008.1:0-379 GCF_002814215.2 Seriola lalandi dorsalis
CCATTTTCATGCCTTAGTATACTATGACATTTTATGCCTTACTATACTATGACGTTTTTTTATATTTTTATGCTTTAAAATAGTGTGAATTTTTTTCATGTTTTTATGCCTTAGTATACTATGATGTTTTATGTCTTATAATGACATGACATCTTTTGTCATTTTTATGCCTTAGTATACTATGACGTTTCATGCCTTACAATACTATGATGTTTTTTTATGTTTTTATGCTTTAAAATAATATGACATTTTGTGAGGTTTTTATGCCTTACTATACTATGACGTTTTTCAACATTTTTATGCCTTAATATAATATGAGGTTTTTTGACATTTTCATGCCTTACTATACTATGACGTTTTATGCCATACTATACTATGA
>NW_019433009.1:0-646 GCF_002814215.2 Seriola lalandi dorsalis
TAGTATGGCATAAAATGGCAAAAAATGTCATATTACAATGAGGCATAAAAACATCAAAAAACGTCATAATATAAGTAGACATAATAACGTCATGGTATAGCAAGGCATAAAAACGTCAAAAAACGTCATAAAATAGCAAGGCATAAAAGCATCAAAAAACGTCATAGTATAGTATGGCATAAAATGGAAAAAATGTCATATTACAATTAGGCATAAAAACATCAATAAACGTCATAATATAGGTAGACATAAGAATGTCATGGTATAATGAGGCATAAAAGCATCAAAAAATGTCACAGTATAGTATGCCATAAAATGGCAAAAAATGTCATATTACAATGAGGCATAAAAGCATGAAAAAACTTCATAATATACGTAGACATAATAATGTCATGGTATGGCAAGGCATAAAAACGTCAAAAAACGCAATAGTATAGCAAGGCATAAAAACACCAAAAAATGTCATAGTATAGTATGGCATAAAATGGCAAAAAATTTCATATTACAATGAGGCATAAAAACATGAAAAAACTTCATAATATAGGTAGACATAATAATGTAATGGTATAACAAGGCATGAAAACGTCAAAAAACGTCATAGAATAGCAAGGCATAAAAACACCAAAAAACGTCATAGTATAGTATG
>NW_019433010.1:0-902 GCF_002814215.2 Seriola lalandi dorsalis
AAAAGGTCATAGTATAGTAAGGCATGAAAAGTCATATTATAGTAAGGCATAAAAATGTTAAAAAAACGTCATAGTATAGTAAGGCATGAAAAGTCATATTATAGTAAGGTATAAAAATTTGAAAAAACGTGATATTATAGTAAGGCATAAAAATGTGAAAAAACGTGATATTATAGTAAGGCATAAAAATGTGAAAAAACGTCATAGTATAGTAAGGCATGAAAAGTCATGTTATAGTAAGGTATAAAAATTTGAAAAAACGTCATAGTATAGTAAGGCATAAAATGTCGTAGTATTGTAAGGCATGAAAAGTCATAGTATAGTAAGACACAAAAATGTAAAAAACATGTCATATTATAGTAAGGAATAAAAATGTGAAAAAACGGCATAGTATAGTAAGGCATAAAAAGTCATAGTATAGTAAGGCATAAAAATGTGAAAAAACGTCATAGTATAGCAAGGCATAAAAGTCATAATATAGTAAGGACGGAAATATTTGAAAAAACATCATAGTATAGTAAGGCATAAAAATGTGAAAAAACATCATAGTATAGTAAGGCATAAAATGTCATAGTATAGTAAGGCATGAAAAGTCATAGTATAGTAAGGCATAAAAATTTAAAAAATATCATAGTATAGTAAGGCATAAAAAGCCATAGTATAGTAAGACATAAAAATGTAAAAAAAAAATGTCATAGTATAGTAAGGCATAAAAAGTCATAATATAGTAAGGCATAAAATGTCATAGTATAGTAAGACCTTAAAATGTCAAAAAAACATCATAGTATAGTAAGGCATAAAAATGTGAAAAAATGTCATAGTATAGTAAGGCATAAAAAGTCATAGTATAGTGAGGCATAAAAATGTGAAAAAAAATGTCATAGTATAGTAAGTCATGAAAA
>NW_019433011.1:0-434 GCF_002814215.2 Seriola lalandi dorsalis
GCCATACTATACTATGACGTTTTCTGTCATTTTTCTGCCATACTATACTAAGATCTTATTTGGCTTTTTTATGGCTAATTACATAATTTCGTCTCATGCCGTTACATATTATGACTTTTTTATGACGTTTTATTCCTTAATACGCTTTGATGTATTTTTGAAATTTTATGCCATACTATACTATGATGTTTTTTTGTCATTTTTCTGCCATACTGTACTAAGATCTTATTTGGCTTTTTATGCTTAATTATATAATTTCGTCTCATGACTTGACATACTGTGACTTTTTTATGACATTTTATGCCTTATTATACTATGATGTATTTATGACATTTTATGCCATACTATACTATGACGTTTCCTGTCATTTTTCTGCCATACTATACTAAGATCTTATTTGGCTTTTTTATGCCTAATTATATTACTTTGTCTCA
>NW_019433012.1:0-419 GCF_002814215.2 Seriola lalandi dorsalis
ATATTATGTATAAATATGTTAAATATTTCCTCCTTTTATGAACCCTGGCTGTCAACTGACCCGTCTCTTGTTATTTCCGATTGTCAGCTGGTGCTTGTGCTACAGAGGAGACAAAGTTCATGTACAAATAAGAGCCCTCACTCACTCACTCACTCACTCACTCACTCCCTCACCCCCTCACTCACACAGACACACACACTTTTTCTGTGTATAGTTAACTTTAATCACCATCCACCTGTAAACATAATATACCATTATATTGTAATTTTGTACTATGAGTATTCACTAATGTATTTAATCCAATTGCTACATTTTATGTTCCTATGACAGTTTTTCTTTGTATATAGTTATTTTTAATCATCATCCAACTGTAAATGTCTCTCAAGAACTTTAATTTTGTATTAAGAGTAATCACTAAT
>NW_019433013.1:0-659 GCF_002814215.2 Seriola lalandi dorsalis
TTTGTTTTCATGCCTTACCATACTATGTCAATTTTATGACTGTTTATGCCTTTTTATACTATGACATTTTTTTTACTTTTTATGCCATACTATACTATGTCGTTTTTATGCCTAATTACACTATGCAGTTTTTATGCATTTTTATGCCTTACTATACTATTTGTTTAATGCCTTATCATACCCTGACAATTTTATGACTTTTTATGCCTCATTATACAATGACATTTTTTTGACTTTTTATGCCATACTATACTATGTAGTTTTTATGCCTTATTACACTATGTTGTTTTTATGCATTTTTATGTCTTACTATACTATTTGTTTTAATGCCTTATCATACATGACAATTTTATGACTTTTTATGCCTTTTTATACTATGACATTTTTTGACTTTTTATGCCATAGTATACTATGTCGTTTTTCAACCTTTTTACAATATGCTGTTTTATGACTTTTTATGCCTTACTATACTATTTGTTTTCATGCCTTACCATACTATGTCAATTTTATGACTGTTTATGCCTTTTTATACTATGACATTTTTTTGACTTTTTATGCCATACTATACTATGTCGTTTTTATGACTTTTGATGCTTTACTATACTTTGACGTTTTTATGACTTTTGATGCCTTATTATACTATGACGTTTTTGTGCCTT
>NW_019433014.1:0-560 GCF_002814215.2 Seriola lalandi dorsalis
TTTAAGCCTTACTATACTATGACATTTTTTGACATGTTTATGCCTTACTATACTATGCAGTTTTTTTCCATACTATACTATGACATTTTTATGCCTTACTATACTATGCAGTTTTTTTCCTTACTATACTGTGACATTTTTTAAGATTTTTATGCCTTACTATAGTATGCAGTTTTTTTCCATACAATACTGTGACCTTTTTTAAGATTTTTATGCCTCAATATAGTATCACGTTTTTTTACCTTTTTTTGCCTTACTATACTATGACATTTTTTGACATTTTTAAGCCTTACTATACTATGACATTTTTTGACATGTTTATGCCTTACTATACTATGCAGTTTTTTTCCATACAATACTGTGACATTTTTTAAGATTTTTATACCTTAATATAGTATGACGTTTTTTGACCTTTTTTTTGCCTTACTATACTATGACATTTTTTGACATTTTTAAGCCTTACTATACTATGACATTTTTTGACATTTTTATGCCTTACTATACTATGCAGTTTTTTTTCCTTACTATACAATAGTGCCTTTGATATTTTTATGCCTTAC
>NW_019433016.1:0-513 GCF_002814215.2 Seriola lalandi dorsalis
AGCCTCAGACGCTAACCTTGAATTAGTCGTTCAGGTGGTGCGAAACCCCAGAGGGGGTAAGAAACGAAAAGCGGTCAAAACTTTAGACTGTGAAATAATAAATAAAAAAAAGAAACATCTGTACATTGTAAACAATAGGAACGATCATCTTTGCTTCGTCATCAACTTAGCTCATCTCATTGACCCTCAACTCACGGACAGAGAGGCAACGTCTCGCCGGTCTGAGTTATCAGACACCAGTGACCTTTAGCGACGTAGGCAAATTAGAAAATATTGTTAATCGTAAAAAATTGTAGTGTTTTACAGAACCCCTGACAACCGCCCCCTCTCTAAATTTGAAACCGACTTTTCTGATCGGTCTAACCCCGTTTCTATTTTTATTCCAAAACCATTACTACGGAATAAAAAATCTCAAAGCCTTTATAGGGGTCAGGCACATCTGTCACTATTGCTACAGAAGCTATGAAAATCCCCACTCGCATCACTGCAAAGGTTTCTGCTCCGTCTGCAACG
>NW_019433017.1:0-515 GCF_002814215.2 Seriola lalandi dorsalis
TTTATGCCTTACTATACTATGACTTTTATTGCCATACTATACTATGACGTATTTTACCATTTTTATGCCTTACTATACAATGATGTTTTTTGCCATTTTTATGCCTTACTATACTATGACATTTTTTGCCATACTATACTATGAAGTTTTTTGCCATATAATACAATTATGTTTTTTGCCATTTTCATGCCATACTATACTATGATGTTTTATGCCATTTTTATGCCTTACTATACTATGACATTTTTTGCCATACTATACTATGAAGTTTTTTGCCATATAATACAATTATGTTTTTGGCCATTTTCATGCCATACTATACTATGATGTTTTATGCCATTTTTATGCCTTACTATACAATGATGTTTTTTGCCATACTATACTATGACGTTTTTTGCCATTTTTATGCATTACTATACAATGATGTTTTTTGCCATACTATACTATGACGTTTTTTGCCATTTTTTGCCATACTATACTATGACGTTTTTTGCCATTTTTATGCCTTACTATAC
>NW_019433018.1:0-421 GCF_002814215.2 Seriola lalandi dorsalis
TTTGGAATAATTTAAATCTACAGTTTACTTATAAACTGGCACATCCGTCTTCCACCATGACCACAAAACATTAAATTAAATAACATATAAAACTACTTGCACTAATAATAGCAGAGAGGAGTAATAGGAGTGTTGATTTCATATTACATCCTTCAAACCTGGAATTAATAATACAAGTGGTTAACTGATCAAACAACAATATAAACATTTCCTAATGCTAATAGTCTATAAATGTGGATTACACATCAGTTCTTTGACTGTAATAATAATAATATGGACATTCTGGATGTCATGTAGTGTGTGTTACCTCGTGTGAAGGATGCTGACAGTATGGTCACATGAAGGACATTGTCTTAAAATCTACATGTTACATTTCAAACATTCTATGGGATAGAAGTTTGGGGTTAAACTATTGCATAGG
>NW_019433019.1:0-452 GCF_002814215.2 Seriola lalandi dorsalis
TGTCAAAGGTCACTCCCAGATTTCTGACCGTTGGACTGAGCTTTGAAGACAAGGTGCCAAAGCCAGCCGTCACAGTATCCCCAGACACAATACATTCAGTTTTATCATCATTTAGATGAAGAAAATTTTGTGCCAACCACTGCTTAATGTCAGCAATACAATCAAACAGAGAACATTGAGCACTGTTACTATTAGGCTTCACTGGCAGGTAGATTTGTAAATCGTCTGCATAACAGTGAAACGAAAGGTTGTGCCTGGCTATAATTGACCCAAGTGGTAGCATGTACAATGAGAAGAGTAAAGGGCCAATAATAGATCCTTGTGGGACTCCAGAACAGAGGGGAGCGCTGGAAGAGGAAAGGTCACCAACCATAACAGAGAAGGTTCTACTGGACAAGTAAGACGAAAACCACGTCAATGCAGTGCCGTGGATGCCAACATAGTTAGTTAGA
>NW_019433020.1:0-756 GCF_002814215.2 Seriola lalandi dorsalis
AAACTTCATAGTATAGTAAGGCATAAAATGTCAAAAAATGTCATAGTATAGTATGGCATAAAATGTCAAAAAATGTCATAGTATAGTATGGCATAAAACGTCATAGTATAGTATGGCATAAAACGTCAAAAAACTTCATAGTATAGTAAGGCATAAAATGTCAAAAAAAAGTCATAGTATAGTAAGGCACAAAAATGTCAAAAAATGTCATAGTATGGCATAAAATGTCAAAAAATGTCATAGTATAGTATGGCATAAAAAGTCATAGTATAGTAAGGCATGAAAACGTCAAAAAATGTCATAGTATAGTAAGGCATGAAAACGTCAGAAAACGTCATAGTATAGTATGGCATAAAATGTCAAAAAATGTCATAGTATAGTATGGCATAAAACGTCATAGTATTGTAAGGCATAAAATGTCAAAAAATGTCATAGTATAGTATGGCATAAAAAGTCATAGTATAGTAAGGCATGAAAACGTCATAAAAAGTCATAGTATAGTAAGGCACAAAAATGTCAAAAAATGTCATAGTATAGTAAGGCATGAAAACATCAGAAAACGTCATAGTATAGTATGGCATAAAAAGTCATAGTATAGTAAGGCATGAAAACGTCAGAAAACGTCATAGTATAGTAAGGCATGAAAACGTCAGAAAACGTCATAGTATAGTATGGCATAAAAAGTCATAGTATAGTAAGGCATAAAATGTCAAAAAACTTCATAGTATAGTAAGGCATAAAATGGCAAAAAAAAGT
>NW_019433021.1:0-449 GCF_002814215.2 Seriola lalandi dorsalis
GCAGTTGTTGTTGAGGCAGTTGTTGTAGCAGTTGTTGTAGCAGTTGTTGTTGAGGCAGTTGTTGTCGTAGCAGTTGTTGTAGCCATTGTTGTTGTTGGGGCAGTCGTTGTTATTGCGACAGTTGTTGTTGGGGTAGTTGTTGTTGGGGCAGTTGTAGTTGTTGGGGCAGTTGTGGTTGGGGCAGTCGTTGTTGTTGCGACAGTTGTGGTTGTTGGAGTACTTGTTGTTGTGACAGTTGTTGGGTAAGTCGTTGTTGGGACAGTTGTTGGGACAGTTGTTGTTGATGAAGTTGTTGTTGTGACAGTTGTTGTTGTTGAAGTCGGTGTTGGAGTAGTTGTTGGGGCAGTTGTGGTTGGGACAGTTGTTGTTGGGGCAGTTGTTGTTGGGGTAGTTGTTGTAGCAGTTGTTGTTGTTGGGGCAGTCGTTAGGGCAGTTGTTGTAGCAGTTGT
>NW_019433022.1:0-447 GCF_002814215.2 Seriola lalandi dorsalis
GTAGGGCTGTTTGATTTAAATATGATATACAAAATTATGGTAAAATTTCTTTACTAGATTATCCGTGTGATTTGCAAATACTCAATATCTGTGATGGTTAGAATTTAATCTGCTGAAAATTAACCTCATTCACTAATGGCTCCAACTTGATTAGGACTTATGAGCCAACACAGATATTACCAAAGTAATGCATCATTTCCAAAAGACTACACGATATCCCTTTCAAGAAGGGAGAAGATTCAACTTGCCCTGTAAGTAACTCTACAGAGCACATTTTCAGTTTAGTTGTATATCTGCTACATTTACCTATAATAACTTCTCTTTAGCCTCTCCCTTTGACTCTGTGACACAGGCACAGTGATAGGTTACAGATGAAAACTTTTCAGGGATTATAAATTGTTTTAGGAAATGGTCAATGGAATTCACCTGCAACAGTTGTGTAAAAAC
>NW_019433023.1:0-1039 GCF_002814215.2 Seriola lalandi dorsalis
ATCTGACTGAAGACGGATGGAAGAAAAACTTAACCTTGACCTTGACCTCTTGACCTCTGAAAAAAAACATTCCTTTATGGGACAAGGGTTGATAGGAACTGTGAACCGGTGACGACGGGCGTCGGCCAGTGCACTGCCTTTGGTCTCCCACTTTCAACTGCCCAGTCGTCGGACGAAGCAGGGGAGATCATCGAGATAATTAAAAAATCCTAACCCTAACCCTAACCCTAACCCTAATAACAAGTAAATCCAGCTTATATACCAGATTGGAAACAACCTATAAACCTAATATAAATCAGTTTGAATCCCCATAGGGAACTGAAAAATTAAAATATTAAACTATTATAAACAGTATTATAACACAATTGGCTACGGGACACACCCCGAGATTTGATCAACCTCGGCGGGGCCACCCTCAGGGGAGAATGTCTGGTGATAAACGGCCGAAACATTCGATGAGCCTGGGGTCCACTACTGATGATGTGTTCCAAAATTTAGAGGATTATTGTTGTTATTATTATTAATAACAACAATAAACAACACTGAAACAGACGTCTGAAAAAGAGAAAAAAGAGCACCTTTAATCAAGTATTTAAAACACAGATTGGAGTTATTTATTCAATAAAACAAAACTTATTGAACAAAATAGAACATAAAAATAATGGAAAAATTAAAAATTAACTTCAAAAGAGAAACTTCATTAAAGTCTGATATGGACACAAACTTAAAACCAGAACACAATCTCTGGAAAGAGAAACTAAAACATAGAAATCCAAAAACAACAATACTGGACTCAAAATTCGATAAGAAAGAAAAGAAAAAAAATATTTTTTAAAAAAAAGAGAAGAAAAAAGAGAAGAAAGAAGAAAAATAATTAATAAATAATATAAAAAAAGAGAAGAAAAGAGAAAAAAAGCACTTTGCTCATGACTTTAAAGCCCTGAACGGGAAAATGATTTAATAAAATCAACTCAAATTAACTCCAGGTGACAGATCTGACTGAAGACTGATGGAAGAAGAACTTAACCTCGACCTTGAC
>NW_019433024.1:0-555 GCF_002814215.2 Seriola lalandi dorsalis
TTTTTTGCCTTACTATACTATGACGTTTTATGCCTTACTATAGTATGACGTTTTCTGACATTTTCTGCCTTTACTACACTATGACATTTTTTGCCATTTTTATGCCTTACTTTACTATGACGTTTTTATTAAGTTTCATACCTTACTACAATTTGACAGTTTTTTTTTTAATTTTTATACTTTACTACACTATGATGTTTGATGCCTTACTATAGTATGATGTTTTCTGACATTTCCTGCCTTACATTACTATGAAATGTTTTGACATTTTTATGCCTTACTATACTGTGATTTTTTCATGGCTTTTTATGCCTTACTATAATTTGACAGGTTTTTTTTAGTTTTTATTGCCTTACTATAATATGACATTTTATGCCTTTCTATACTATGACGTTTTTATGCCCTTTTATACCTTACTATACAAGGCCTTTCTGTGACATTTTTATGCCTTACAATAGTATGACGTTTTTATGATTTGACGTTTTTTTTTACATTTTTATTGCCTTACTATACTATGACGTTTTATGACATTTCCTGCCTTACTATACTATGACG
>NW_019433025.1:0-426 GCF_002814215.2 Seriola lalandi dorsalis
TAAACCTCCTACAGTCAGTTTGATGACTGTATTGATAAAGAAACACCATGTCAAGGATTTTAAAATCAGACTAGATCATAAGTTAGACTTTTACTTTAGTGCTGCTCTGGAGGAACAGAGATACCTCCCATTTTCTGTTTTTAACACAATCACAAAATACATCAGTTAATAAAACCTGTCTTCCTCAGCCTGGTCAATGTTACTGATCTGAATTACAGGTATTGTTCATGGTAATGATGAACTGTAGGGGGACCTACAGCACCACCTATACAACCATGTACATACAGATCATTTGAATACAGTGACACTCCCACCTTCAACTCCTCATGTCTCTGTAACTAAGAGACTCAGGCGGCTTCTGTCTCACAGAACATGGACATCATCATCATCAAACAAGACCTCCTCATATTGTCAGTCTTTTTGCTG
>NW_019433026.1:0-511 GCF_002814215.2 Seriola lalandi dorsalis
ACTATACTGTGACGTTTTTTGACATTTTTATGCCATACTATACTATGATATTTCATGCCATACCATACTATGATGTTTTTTGACATTTTTATGCCATACTATACTATGACTCTTTATGCCATACTATACTTTGATATTTCTTGACATTTGTGTACCTTACCATGCTATAGCCTTTTTTGACAGTTTTATGCCATACTATACTATGATATTTCATGCCATACCATACTGTGACGTCTTTTGACATTTTTAGGCCATACTATACTATGACGTTTTTTGACATTTTTATGCCATACTACACTATGGCGTTTTTTTTTGACATTTTTATGCCATACTATACTATGACGTTTTAGGACATTTTTATGCCATACTATACTATGACGTTTTTTGACATTTTTATGCCATATTATACTATGACGTTTTAGGACATTTTTATTCCTTACCATACTATTGTACCCTTTTATGATTATTTTATCCCCTACACTTCACCATGATTTTGTGCTGTGTTAAGACG
>NW_019433027.1:0-576 GCF_002814215.2 Seriola lalandi dorsalis
TAAAATGCTATGTTGTTTTTTTGACATTTTATGCCATACTATACTATGACGTTTTTTGACATTTTATGCCATAATACACTATGACATTTTTTTGCATTTTTATGCATTACAATACTATCTTGTTTTACACCTTGCCATACTCTCACCTTTTTATGACTTTTTATGACTTAAAATGCTATGTTGTTTTTTTGACATTTTATGCCATACTATACTATGATGTTTTTGGGCATTTTTATGCCTCATAATACTATGTTGTTTTATACCTTGCCATACTATCACCTTTTTATGACTTAAAATGCTATGTTGTTTTTTTGGACATTTTATGCCATACTATACTATGACTTTTTTTTTTAAATTTTGTGCCATAATACACTGAGACATTTTTTGGCATTTTTATGCCTTACAATACCATGTTGTTTTATACCTTGCCATACTATCACCTTTTTATGACTTAAAATGCTATGTTGTTTTTTTGGACATTTTATGCCATACTATACTATGACGTTTTTTTTTAAATTTTGTGCCATAATACACTGAGACATTTTTTGGCATTTTTATGCCTTACAATACCATGTT
>NW_019433028.1:0-427 GCF_002814215.2 Seriola lalandi dorsalis
AAATTTTGGTAGGAGAAGAACTTTCCATGGATGTTCTTGCAGTTTCTGTGTTTTCAATAGTTGAACTTTGAGTAGAACTGGAAGATGTGGAAAAATGTGGAGAAGTCTTGGATTTATTTGTTATGGTGACTGCTCCAGTCTGTGTTGAGAAAGTTGACTCTGCTGAAGATGTTTGAGCAACATTGGATGACGTTTCTTTGATTGTAATTGCTTCATTTGTGGGAATTATAGTAGATGAGAGGGAAGGTGTAGATTCAGTTGCAATCATTGGTGATGTTGAAAGAATGGTCGAAACTTTGTTAGGAGAAGAACTTTCCATGGATGCTCTTGTAGTTTCTGTGTTTTCAATAGTTGAAGATTGGATCGGACTGACAGGTGTGGAAAAATGTGGAGAAGTCTTGGATTCATTTGTTATGGTGACTGCTCC
>NW_019433029.1:0-493 GCF_002814215.2 Seriola lalandi dorsalis
GTTTCCATTTTTGAAGATCTTGTTTGTCTTATTTCACCACAAGCTGTTACAACAAATTGTTTAAGGTGTGACGGAGCTCAACCATGCACTGTCTTATAAAACAAATATTAGTCATAAAGTTGTATTTTTCAATAATATTGCAATAATGGCATACGAGTTCATTTTTTATCCAGTAGTGGCTGTATTGTTGTTGTACAGGCCTGTGACCAGCAGGTGGCACAATAAGACAGATGTGATAATATCAAAGTGTGAGTGTTCATCACATCACATATGAAGATAAAGATACCAAAAAACAAAGTAACAGGGGCTCCAACTTTCAGGTCAAACCAAAGCCAAATAACAAATAACAAAATTATCACATTTACAAAATGAAATAGTACAATAACATAAGGGCGAGAAGAAGCACAATGAAACTAGACAGAAAGCAGAGATTATTTCTGTTGAGCATGAATTAATTAACAATCTTCAGTCGACATTACCAACACACTGGGCT
>NW_019433030.1:0-432 GCF_002814215.2 Seriola lalandi dorsalis
GCCATACTATACTATGTCGTTTTTTGACATTTTTGGGTCTTACTATACTATGTCGTTTTGACACTTTTTATGCCATTCTATACTATATTGTGCTATGCCTCATTGTATTATGTCGTTATTTTCACCTTTTAGCCATACTTTTCTATGACGTTTTTTGACTTTTTTGCCATACTATACTATGTCGTTTTTTGACATTTTTGGGTCTTACTATATTATATCGTTTTTTCACTTTTTATGCCATTCTATACTATATTGTGCTATGCCTCATTGTATTATGTCGTTATTTTCACCTTTTAGCCATACTTTTCTATGTCGTTTCTTTGACTTTTTTGCCATACTATACTATGTCGTTTTTTGAAATTTCTGGGTCTTACTATACTATGTCGTTTTTTCACTTTTTATGCCATTCTATACTATATTGTGCTATGTCTC
>NW_019433031.1:0-581 GCF_002814215.2 Seriola lalandi dorsalis
GGATAGGGATCCAGATGTGCTCTCTATTGCAGCCTCTGACAGTTTGGAAGGTCTGCACGACCCCCAGTCCGAGGAGGATGATCAGTCGCTCTCTGATTTGGGGGATGCTTCTGTGCCTGAGCAGTTGGACCCTTCTGATAGAGCTGTGATTGCGAGGGCGGCAGCACGCGCACAGCTGTCCTGCCAAGTTCCGCTTCCAGCTACTTCAGTGTTCGACAGGGGCTCACGGCGGCGCAGGTCAGACGGGCTCCCTGTGTTTCCTGACATTATGTCAGAGCTGCAGGCATCATGGAGCGCTCCTAGCTCTACAGCCCTTCCGAGGTCCCAGCTGGCCAACCTTACAGGGGTGGATGCTCATGGGGTGGCCACAGCCCCTCGAGTGGGCCCCACCTTTGCTATGTTAGCAGGCGCTGTGGCAAGGGCTGGCAGGGATGCCACTCACCCTAACAGACGCTGCAGGGCAACTGATAACCAGCTCCGCAGAGCTTATCATGCCTCAGCTCTGGCAGCCAGGTTGGCGTGCACTGATTCCTTGTTGCTGCTTTATTTGGAAGGCCTGCTGCAGGATTTGGCTTCAGCGG
>NW_019433032.1:0-526 GCF_002814215.2 Seriola lalandi dorsalis
GGCTATAAAATCCTAGACACTAACTCTGAAAACAGAGAAACAAAACCTCTCCAGGAGGAGGAAAAAACTCTAATCAAAAGAAACAAATCGAGAAACTCAGAACACTCCGAATGGAGGAAAACCGAAGGACTATGAATCAAATCTATGGAAGAACAAACAAACAAAAAATCACTCTTAGCGAGGAAAAATCAAAAGGACTAGAAATCTAAACTATGGAAATAATTAACAAACAAAAATTCACTCTTAAAGAGGATAAACCAAAAGGACTAGAACTCTAAACTATGGAAAGAATATACAAACAAAAAATCACTCGTTAATGAGGAAAAACAAAGGGCTATGAACTTTAGCTATTGGCAAATTTACAAACAAAAAATCACTCGTCACGAGGAGAATACGGATTACTATGGCGATGGCTGTGAACATGGATCAAGGCTCTGGTGCAGGACAAGGACGAAGACACTCTGGCACAAGACAAGGGGAACACAGACAATTTAAACACATGGAGGGAAATAGGGAACAGGTGGAA
>NW_019433033.1:0-514 GCF_002814215.2 Seriola lalandi dorsalis
AAGGACATTCACAGACTTGTCCCGAAGCCACTCCTTCGTTGTCTTGGCTGAGTGCTTAGGGTGGTTGTCCTGTTGGAAGGTAAACCTTCGCCCCAGTCTGAGGTCCTGAGCGCTCTGGAGCAGGTTTTCATCAAGGATCTCTCTGTACTTTGCTCTGTTCATCTTTCCCTCGATCCTGACTAGTCTCCCAGCTCCTGCCGCTGAAAAACATCCCAACAGCATGATGCTGCCACCACCATGCTTCACCGTAGAGATGGTATTAGCCAGGTGATGAGAGGTGCCTGGTTTCCTCCAGACGTGCCGCTTGGCATTCAGGCCAAAGAGTTCAATCTTGGTTTCATCAGACCAGAGAATCTTGTTTCTCATGGTCTGAGAGTCCTTTAGGTGCCTTCTGGTAAACTCCAAGCGGGGTGTCATGTGCCTTTTACTGAGTAGAGGCTTCCGTCTGGCCACTCGACCATAAAGGCTTGATTGGTGGAGTGCTGCAGAGACGGTTGTCCTTCTGGAAGTTTCT
>NW_019433034.1:0-447 GCF_002814215.2 Seriola lalandi dorsalis
GCAAAGAACACCAGTGATTCCACACATGCAACAGGCAGCCGTCCCCTTTCCTCATTTGGCCACGCCTGCTCTACGTACTGCTTACGGTTGCAAAGCCTCGCAAAGAACACCAGTGATTCCACACATGCAACAGGCAACCGTCCCCATTCCTTATTTGACCACAACTGCTCTATGTACTGCTCAGAGTTGCAAAGGCTCGCAAGGAACACCAGTGATTCCACACATGCAACAGGCAACCGTCCCCATTCCTCATTTGACCACGCCTGCTCTATGTTCTGCTCAGAGTTGCAAAGGCTCGCAAAGAACACCAGTCATTCCACACATGCAACAGGCAGCTGTCCTCATTCCTTTTTTTCCCAGTTCCTCATTTGGACATGTCTGCTCTATGTACTGCTCACAGTTGCAAAGGCTCGCAAGGAACACCAGTCATTCCACACATGCAACAGG
>NW_019433035.1:0-536 GCF_002814215.2 Seriola lalandi dorsalis
ATATTAAGGTATAAATGGTCATAAAAACGTCATAGTATGGTAAGTCATGAGAAGAAACGATATAATTAGGCATAAAAATGCCAAAAAACATCATAGTATAGTAAGGCAGAAAAATGCCAAAAAACGTCATAGTATACTATGGCATAAAATGTCAAAAAAAAAATCATAGTATATTAAGGCATAAAAGGTCATAAATATGTCATAGTATGGTAAGGCATGAGACGAAACATTTTAATTAGGCATAAAAATGCCAAAAAAACGTCATAGTATACTATGGCAGAAAAATGCTAAAAAACGTCATAGTATACTATGGCATAAAACGTCAAAAAAATTACATACTATATTAAGGTATAAATGGTCATAAAAACGTCATAGTATGGTAAGTCATGAGAAGAAACGATATAATTAGGCATAAAAATGCCAAAAAACATCATAGTATAGTAAGGCAGAAAAATGCCAAAAAACATCATAGTATAGTAAGGCAGAAAAATGCCAAAAAACGTCATAGTATACTATGGCATAAAACGTCAAAAAAA
>NW_019433036.1:0-417 GCF_002814215.2 Seriola lalandi dorsalis
GTAGTTGTCATTGAGTGAGCAGTTGTGGCAATTGGTCCTGAAGTCGTTGTTGAGCCAGAAGTTGTTATTGAGCCAGTAGTTGGGATCGTCGGTCCTGTAGTTGTTGTTGAGTCAGCAGTTCTCATTGAGCTAGCAGCTGTCATTAGGACAGCAGTCATGGTAGTTGGTCCTGTAGTTGTTGTTGAGCCAGCAGTTGTCTTTGGGACAGCATCTGTCATTGAGCCAACAGCTGTCGTTGAGACAGAAGTTGTGGTAGTTGGTGCTCCAGTTGCTGTTGATCCAGCAGTTCTGTTAGTTGGTCCTGTAGTTGTCATTGAGCCAGCAATTCTGGTAGCTTGTCCTGTAGTTGTCATTGAGCCAGCAGTTGTGGTAGTTGGTGCTACAGTTGTTGTTGAGATAGTAGTCATGGTAGTTGGT
>NW_019433037.1:0-306 GCF_002814215.2 Seriola lalandi dorsalis
ACAAATATGTTACCTGTAAAAGCAGGTGAAGAGCAGAGTAATGAAGACACCAAGCGTCTCTGTTTTCCTCCAGCACGTGTCTGAGTCTGATTTATTTTACACAAAATAAAAGCTATGTGAACACTAAACATGAGTCTTCACTATACAATGCAGCTGGTTATTTGTTCACATCATTTATATTCAACTATTCCACAACCTCCGTGAAATATGTTCTCTTTAACCAGTTTCACTTACTCTCATCATCACATTTCTTTTCATACACAGCTATGTTCAATAAGCAATATCAGTAAATACATCACATTTTTG
>NW_019433038.1:0-585 GCF_002814215.2 Seriola lalandi dorsalis
CACTCACCCTGTGGGGGTGAGAGTTTTTTTCTCTAAACAGCAAAAGCTCCTTCAATAATATGGTATAAAACGTCAAAAAAACAACATTGTATATTAGGACATAAAAGGTCATAAAAAGGTCATAGTATGGTAAGGAATAAAAGGAAACAGTATAGTAAGGCATAAAAATGTGAAAAACGTCATAGTATAGTTTGGCATAAAAACGACCAAAAACGTCATAGTATAGTATGGCATAAAAAGTCAAAAAAACAACATAGTATATGAAGGCATAAAAGGTCATAAAAAGGTAATAAAAAGGTCATAGTATGGTAAGGAATAAAAGGAAACAGTATAGTAAGTCATAAAAATGTGAAAAATGTCATAGCATAGTTTGGCATTAAAATATCCAAAAACGTCATAGTATAGTATGGCATAAAACGTCAAAAAAAAAAAAAAGTATATTAAGGCATAAAAGGTCATAAAAAGGTCATATTATGGTAAGGAATAAAAGGACACAGTATAGTAAGTCATAAAAATGTGAAAAACGACATATTATGGAATGGCATAAAAATGGCAAAAAATGCCATAGTATAGTATGGCATAAAA
>NW_019433039.1:0-981 GCF_002814215.2 Seriola lalandi dorsalis
TAGTTAATTTTGTAATCATGTAATTAAGCAGTTAGTATACTATTATTACAAATGTATAATTGATAAGTGAAGAAATAACTACTCCCATACTTGTGATGCCACCTATTAGGGATGGGAGAACTTGAGTCTGCACCACTGCAACGGGGTTGATCTCCCGACCTGGGCATATAATGCAGCCGTCGCACAAGGACCAATGTGCTTGCTCAGGCAGCACATATGAAAAATTGGAATCGATACAGAGAAGATTAGCATGGCCCCTGTGAAAGGATGACACGCAAATTCGTGAAGCGTTTCCACATTTTCATCTGCTGCCGTAGAGCAACTAAAAATAAGGGTTGCCAGTTACTGTGTGGACTGACTGGTCTTCCTTGTGAGGCTTTGCAGCTGTAAGCAGTACATAGAGCAGGCATGGCCAAATGAGGAACTGGCAAAATGAGGTTGGTTGCCTGTTGCTTGTGTGGACTGACTGGTCTTCCTTGTGAGGCTTTGCAGCTGTAAGCAGTACATAAAACAGGCGTGGCCTAATGAGGAATGGGGACGGTTTCCTGTTGAGGCTGGAAAAATTGTTTTCAGTGTCAGAGATTTTGGTCGTACTGTGCTAGTTAATTTTGTAATCATGTAATTAAGCAATTAGTATACTATTATTACAAATGTATAATTGATAAGTGAAGAAATAACTACTCCCATACTTGTGATGCCACCTATTAGGGATGGGAGAACTTGAGTCTGCACCACTGCAACGGGGTTGATCTCCCGACCTGGGGATATAATGCAGCCGTCGCACAAGTACCAATGTGCTTGCTCAGGCAGCACATATGAAAAATTGGAATCGATACAGAGAAGATTAGCATGGCCCCTGCGAAAGGATGACACGCAAATTCGTGAAGCGTTTCCACATTTTCATCTGCTGCCGTAGAGCAACTAAAAGTGAGGGTTGCCAGTTACTTGTGTGGACTGACTGGTCTTCCTTGCGAGGCTTTG
>NW_019433040.1:0-361 GCF_002814215.2 Seriola lalandi dorsalis
ATGCCTTACTATACTATAAAATTTTTATGACTTTCTATACCATGATGTTTTTATGACTTTTTTGTGCCTTACTATACTATGATGTTTTTTGATGTTTTTAAGCCTTACTGTACTATGATGTTTTTTGACATTTTGATGCCTTACTATACTATGATCTTTTTTGACATTTTTATGCCTTATTATACCATGACTTTTTTGTGCCTTACTATACTATGACTTTTTTTGCCTTACTATACTATGAAGTTTTTTTTTACTTTTTATGCACTAATATAATATGACATTTTTTTTACATTTTTATGCCTTACTATACTATGACCTTTTTTGATGTTTTTATGCCTTACTATACTATGATGTTTTTTGA
>NW_019433041.1:0-448 GCF_002814215.2 Seriola lalandi dorsalis
TATACTATGACGTTTTTTCACCTTTTTATGCCAAACTATACTATGACGTTTTTTTGCCTATTTTATGCCTTTCTTTACTATTTCGTTTAATTCCTTATCATACAATGACGTTTTCATGACCTTTTATGCCTTAATATACTATGATGTTTTTTTGACATTTTATGCTATACTATACTATGACGTTTTTTGACATTTTAATGCCATACTATACTATGTCGTTTAATTCCTTACCATACTATTACGTTTTTATGACCTTTTATGCCTTAATATATTATGATGTTTTTTTGCCATTTTTTGCCATACTATACTATGACGTTTTTTCACCTTTTTATGCCAAACTATACTATGACGTTTTTTTGCCTATTTTATGCCTTTCTTTACTATTTCGTTTAATTCCTTATCATACAATGACGTTTTCATGACCTTTTATGCCTTAATATACTATGAT
>NW_019433042.1:0-532 GCF_002814215.2 Seriola lalandi dorsalis
AGAAGGCAGCGATATAAGGAAAACTGAAGAAATAATCTCTTACATAGACAGGAAGATAAACAAGGAAGATAAAATGTGGTGTGATAGCAAATTAACGATAAAAGAAATAGAAAACGCAATCAAAAATCTAAACAAAAACAAAAGTCCAGGAAGTGACGGCCTAACGGCCGACTTCTACATGGCTTTCAGTGAGCAGATGGCCCCCCTGTTGCTGGACCTCTATCAAGCAATTCAGGACATTAAACGGACACCAGAATCATTCACAAAAGGTATTATAACTTTAATATATAAGATCAAAGGAGACAGGAACAACATAAGCAACTACAGACCCATAAGCCTTCTAAACACAGATTACAAAATTTTGACAAAAACACTGGCAAATAGACTGAAACAAACATTAGATCAAGTAATTAGCACAAATCAAGCATATAGCATCCCAAACCGAGATATACAGGACTCATTACACACAATCAGAGACACAGTAAGAGGGATGAAGGTACAGGGGGGCCATTTGCTCACAATAGACTTAGAA
>NW_019433043.1:0-2578 GCF_002814215.2 Seriola lalandi dorsalis
TAAGGCATAAAAATACCAAAAAACGTCATAGTATAGTATGGCATACAAAAATCGCAAAAAACGTCATAGTATAGTATGGTATAAATTGTCAAAAAAACATCATAGTATATTATGGCATAAAAGATTATAAACATGTCATAGTATGGTAAGGAATAATACGACATAGTATAGTAAAGCATAAAAATGCCAAAAAACGTCATAGTATAGTATGGCATAGAAAGTCAAAAAAACATCATAGTAAATTATGGCATAAAAGATTATAAACATGTCATAGTATGGTAAGGAATAATACGACATACTATAGTAAAGCATAAAAATGCCAAAAAAACGTCATAGTATAGTATGGCATAGAAAGTCAAAAAAACATCAAAGTATATTAAGGCATAAAAGGTCATAAAAACGTTATAGTATGATGAGGAATAATACGACATAGTATAGTATGGTATAAAAATGTCAAATAACATCATAGTATAGTATGGCATAAAACATCAAAAAAACATCATAGTATATTAAGGCATAAAAGATCATAAACATGTCATAGCATGGTAAGGAATAAAACGACATAGTGTGTTAAGGCATACAAATCTCAAAAAACGTCATAGTATAGTATGGCATAAAATGTCAAAAAAACATTATAGTATATTATGGTTAAAAGATCATAAACACGTCATATTATTGTAAGGATTAATACGAAATAGTGTATTAAGGCATAAAAATACCAAAAAACGTCACAGTATAGTATGGCATAAAAGGTCATAAAAAACGTCATAGTATGGTAAGGTATCAAATGAAATCGTATTTTAAAGCATAAAAGATCATAAAAACATCATAGTATAGTAAGGCATAAAAATGTCAAAAAACGCCATAGTATAGTATGTCATAAATATGTCAAAAAAACATCACAGTATATTAAATCACAAAAGATCATAAACATGTTATAGCATGGTAAGGAATAATACGACATAGTATAGTAAGGCATAAAATTGCTGAAAAACGTCATAGTTTAATATGGCATACAAGTGTCAAAAAAACATCATAGTATATTAATGCTTAAAAGATTATAAATACGTCATAGTATCGTGAGCAATAATACGACATAGTGTATTAAGGCATAAAAATGCCAAAAAACGTCATAGTATAATATGGCATAAAAATGTCAAATAACATCATAGTATAGTATGGCATAAAACATAAAAAAACATCAAAGTATATTAAGGCTTAAAAGATCATAAACACGTCATAGTATCGTGAGGAATAATACGACATAGTGTATTAAGGAATAAAAATTCCAAAAAACGTCATAGTATAATATGCCATAAAACGTAAAAAAAAAATTACAGTGTATTAAGGCATAAAAGGACGTAAAAATTTTATAGTATGCTAAGGCATCAAATGAAATAGTATTTGAAGGCATAAAATTGCTGAAAAAAGCGTCATAGTATAGTAAGGCATAAAAATGTCAAAAAAACATCACAGTATATTAAATCACAAAAGATCATAAACATGTCATAGCATGGTAAGGAATAATATGACATAGTATAGTATGGCATAAAAATGTCAAATAACATCATAGTATATTATGGCATAAAAGATTATAAACATGTCATAATATGGTAAGGAATAATACGAAATAGTGTGTTAAGGCATAAAAATGCCAAAATACATCATAGTATAGTATGGCATACAAATCTCAAAAAACGTCATAGTATAGTATGGCATAAAATGTCAAAAAAACATTATAGTATATTATGGTTAAAAGATCATAAACACGTCATATTATCGTAAGGATTAATACGAAATAGTGTATTAAGGCATAAAAATACCAAAAAACGTCACAGTATAGTATGGCATACAAATCTCCAAAAACGACATAGTATAGTAAGGTATCAAATAAAATCGTATTTTAAAGCATAAAAGATCATAAAAACATCATAGTATAGTAAGGCATAAATATGCCAAAAAACATCATAGTATAGTATGGCATAAAACGTTAAAAAAAAATTACAGTGTATTGAGGCATAAAAGGACATAAAAATGTTATAGTATGCTAAGGCATCAAATGAAATAGTATTTGAAGGCATAAAATTGCTGAAAAACGTCATAGTTTAATATGGCATACAAATGTCAAAAAACGTCATAGTATAGTATGGCATAAAATTTAAAAAAAACATCATATCATATTAAGGCATAAAAGATCATAAACACGTCATATTATGGTCAGGAATAATACGACATAGTGTATTAAGGCATAAAATACCAAAAAACGTCATAGTATAGTATGGCATACAAATCTCAAAAAACGTCATAGTATAGTATGGCATACAAATCTCAAAAAAGGTCATAGTATAGTATGGCATAAATTGTCAAAAAAACATCATAGTATATTAAGGCTTAAAAGATCATAAACACGTCATATTATCGTAAGGATTAATACGACATAGTGTATTAAGGCATAAAATTTCAAAAAACGTCATAGTATAGTATGGCATACAAATCTCAAAAAAAGTCATAGTATAGTATGGCATAAATTGTCAAAAAAACATTAAAGTATATTAAGGCTAAAAGATCATAAACACGT
>NW_019433044.1:0-462 GCF_002814215.2 Seriola lalandi dorsalis
AAGATTAATGAGACTATGCTTTTCAAAGAGCTGACAGTATGGAGAGGGGATCAAGGCAAAAGGCCATGGTTCTTATTCTATTTCTTTGTTTGACATTTACTCATGATGACACATTACATACCTCCCTTGGACTATGTTTTCTACGCCCATACATTGATTTCAGCCAGTTAATGTAGTTCCAAAGGTGGAGAATCTTTTCATTGGTAGTTGAGTAACTCGATCATTGAAAACAAATGGATGGCTCTGAAAACCATTGTGTTTACATTCATCTTTACATTTAAATTACAGGGAGTTGTTCACGTCAGAACGTGGAGACTCTTTATCGGTTGAACCAATCTATGGTTGAAAGCTACATCTCTGACTACGATTGTCTACATATCCACCTGATGTGAAGAGTTCCCAGTGATCTCAACGAAAAGCACATCCTTCGAGCCGGAGTTGAACCAGCGACCTAAGGATAAC
>NW_019433045.1:0-682 GCF_002814215.2 Seriola lalandi dorsalis
CAGAAATCATCATATTAAAAGCCTGTAAAACACAGTTATACGTCAGCTACGACTGACACACTGACTCTGTCTGCAACAGGAGCTTTGCAGCTTCACAGTGATCAGAGAAAGTGTCAGAGTGAAGTTTGTAAAGATTTGTCCAGAAACGCTGAAACATTAAAATTATGAGTCAGAGCTCTAACTGTAAAGTCCAGACATGTCCGCCATGTTGAGTCGATGTTTTCAGGAGAAGCAGAGTTAGTTGATGAACACAGAGTCGTTATTACTGTGTAGCTCCACTTACTGATGACTGGAGGCAGCTTTTCCCGCCTGAATCATCCTCTGGAGGAGATGAGCTGCTGCTCTCCTGCTGTCTGAGCTTCATGACGCCATCTAGTGGACGGATGGTAGAAGTGCAGCAGCTGATGGCAGCTTCCTCTGCCTCACACTGATATGAAACAGAGAAGAAGAGCCAATCAGTGGAGGAGCAGCTGGAGAAATTATGTACATTTGAGTCGATGTGCAGATGAATGATGTGTGTTTCTCTCCACATGAAGGTAGAAAGTGTGTGTGAGCTGATGTGGATGTGAACTCAGCAGCATGGATCAGTGTGAGGACAGAGAGGAGGGAGCCCCTCCCTCTAAAACCACTCTGTGTGGGGAACATGAGAGAAAGACCAGAGCTCAGAGGTGAGATGAGGATC
>NW_019433046.1:0-1254 GCF_002814215.2 Seriola lalandi dorsalis
ACTATACTATGACGTTTTTTGCCATTTTTATGCTCTACTATAATATGTATTTTTTTGGCATTTTTATACCTTAGTATACTATGACATTTTTTGAAATTTTATGCCATACTATACTATGATGTTTTTTGATATTTATATGTTTTACTATACAATTATGTTTTCATGACATTTTATTCCTAATGGACAATCTTTTGTGATATATCATGGATTAGTATGCCAAAATATCCTTGATATCATGCTATACCATTAAATTATGATGCAGCAGCATAGTGGTACAATGGTTAGGATTGTTGCTTCATAATGAGAAGGTCATGGGTTCAAACCCTAGTTTGGGGCTTTACTCTCTTATGATGCTTTTTGATATATTCAAAAAGCAGTAAAGCCCCAAAACAGGGATTGAACCCATGACCTTGTAAGTGTTAGGCAGTAGTCCTGACCATTGTACCACAATACTTCTACATCACAAGCTCATGATATAGCATCATATCAAGGATATTTTGGCATACTAATCCATGATATATCACAAAATATTATGATATATAATATTATGTCCATTAGGCATAAAATGTCAAAAAACATCATAGTATAGGATGGCGCAAAAAATGTCACAGTATATAAAAGCCTGAAACCAGGTTTTGAACCCTTGCCCTTCTCAGTGTGAGGGAATAGTCCTAACCATTCTACCACCATGCTGCTGCATTATAAACGCCTTGTATAAAAAGGTATATAAAATATCAGTATACTACTCCGTGACATATCATAAAAAATCATAGTATTGTGAGGCATAAAATATTATAGTATAGTAAGGCATAAAAATGGAAAAACAATTCATCGTATACTGTGGTGTGAAAATATCAAAAAGCATCATAAGAGAGTAAAGCCCCAAATTGGGGTTTGAACCCATGACTTTCTCATTGTGAAGCAACAATCCTAACCATTGTACCACTATGCTGCTGCATCACAAGTTAATGGTATTGCATGATATCAAGGATATTTTAGCATACTAATCCATGATATATCACAAAATATTGTCCATTAGGCATAAAATATCATGAAAACATAATTGTATAGTAAGACATAAAAATGACAAAAAACATCATAGTATAGTATGGCATAAAATTTCAAAAAATGTCATAGTATACTAAGGCATAAAAATGACAAAAAAACGTCATAGTATAGTCAGGCACAAAACGTCACAGTATAGTAAGGCATAAAAATATCCAAAAAATACATATTATAGTAGAGCATAAAAAT
>NW_019433047.1:0-631 GCF_002814215.2 Seriola lalandi dorsalis
TTTTTATGCCTTACTATACTATGACGTTTTTATGACTTTTTATCCCTTACTATACTATGTCGTTTTTATGACTTTTTATGACTCACTTGACTATGATGTTTTTATTTCATTCTATACTGTGATGTTTTTATGCCTTTTTACGCCTTACTATATTATGTCGTTTTTATGCCTTACTATATTATGTTGTTTTTGTGCCTTTTCATGCCTTACTATACTATGTAGTTTTTATGCCTTTTTATGCCTTACTGTACTATGTAGTTTTTATGCATTCATATACCTAACTGTACAATGTCTTTTTTATGCCTTTTTATGCCCTAATAAACTATGATCATTTTAAGCCTAACTGTACTTTGTCTTTTTTATGCATTCATATACCTAACTGTACAATGTCTTTTTTATGCCTTCATATGCCTTGCTATACTGTGACATTTTTATGACTTTCCATACCATACTATTCTATGTGGTTTTTACGCCTTACTATACTTAGTCGCTTTTATGACTTTTTATGCCTTACTATACTATGACATTTTTATGCCTTTCTATACTGTGTCGTTTTTATGACTTTTTATGCCTTACAATAGTATGACGTTTTTATGACTTTTTATGCCTTACTATACTATGACGTTTTTAT
>NW_019433048.1:0-444 GCF_002814215.2 Seriola lalandi dorsalis
GGATGTTGTGAAGGGGTTTTTCTTCACCATGGAAAGGATTCTGCGATCATCCACCACTGTTGTCTTCCGTGGACGTCCAGGCCTTTTTGAGTTCCCAAGCTCACCAGTGCACTCTTTTTTTCTCAGAATGTACCAAACTTTTGATTTGGCCACTCCTAACATTTCTGCTATCTCTCTGATGGATTTCTTCTTTTTTTTTCAGCATCAGGATGAACTGTTTCACCTCCATTGAGAGCTCCTTTGACCGCATGTTGTGTGTTCACAGCAACAGCTTCCAAATGCAAACGCCACACCTGGAATCAACTCCAGACCTTTTAACTGCTTAATTGATGACAGGTTAACAAGGGAAGAGCCCATGCAGCCTTTTTTTTGCAGCCTTCTGAGTCAATTGTCCAATTACTTTTGGTCCCTTGAAAAAGAGGTGGCTACGTATTAAAGAGCTGT
>NW_019433049.1:0-1057 GCF_002814215.2 Seriola lalandi dorsalis
TGACATAGCATAGTAAGGCATACAAATGTAAATAAACATCATAGTATAGTATGGCATAAAAATGTGAAAAAACCTCATACTATAGTATGGCATAAAATGTCACAAAACGTCATAGTATAGTATGGCATAAATTGTCAAAAAATCATTGTAGTATATTAAGGCATAAAAGGTCATAAAAAGGTCATAGTATGGTAAGGAATAAAAGGACACAGTATAATGAGACTTGAAAATGCCAAAAAAAAATGTCATAGTATAGTATGTCATAAAAATTTGAAAAAACGTTATAGTATAGTATGGCATAAAATGTCAAAAAAATTCCATAGAGTATTAAAGCATAAAACGTCATAAAAAGGTCATAGTATGGTGAGGAATAAATCAACATAGTGTAGAAAGGCTTAAAAATGTCTAAAAACGACATAGTATATTATGTCATAAAAATGTGAAAAAACGTCATAGTATAGTATGGCATAAAATGTCAAAAAATCATTATAGTATATTAAGGCATAAAAGGTCATAAAAAGGTCATAGTATGGTGAGGAATAAATCAACATAGTGTAGTAAGGCTTAAAAATGTCAAAAAACGACATAGTATAGTATGTCATAAAAATGTGAAAAAACCTCATAGTATAGTATGGCATAAAATGTCAAAAAATCATTATAGTATATTAAGGCATAAAAGGTCAAAAAAAGGTCATAGTATGGTGAGGAATAAATCAACATAGTGTAGTAAGGCTTAAAAATGTCAAAAAACGACATAGTATAGTATGTCATAAAAATGATAAAAAACGTCATAGTATAGTATGGCATAAAATGTCAAAAAAATATCATAGAGTTTTAAGGCATAAAAGGTCATAAAAAGGTCATAGTATGGTGAGGAATAAATCAACATAGTGTAGTAAGGCTTAAAAACGTCAAAAAACAGCATAGTATAGTATGGCATAAAACGTCAAAAAAATAAAAAGAGTTAATTAAGGCACAAAAAGATGATATAAATGTCATAATATGGTAAGGAATAAAACGACATAGCATAGTAAGGCATACAAATGTAAATAAACGT
>NW_019433050.1:0-587 GCF_002814215.2 Seriola lalandi dorsalis
ATATAATTAGGCATAAAAATTTCAAAAAACTTCAAAATATTGTATGGCTGAAAAATGCCAAAAAACGTCATAGGCATAAAATGTCAAAAATACATCATAGTATATTAAGGTATAAACGGTAATAAAAACGTCATAGTATGATCAGGCATCAAACAAGATAGTATAGTATGGCAGGAAAATGCCAAAAAAGATCTTAGTATAGTATGGCAGAAAAATGCCAAAAAACGTCATAGTATAATTAGGCATAAAACTTCAAAAATACATCATAGTATATTAAGGCATAAAAGGTCATAAAAACGTCATAGTATGGTCAGGCATCAAACAAGATAGTATAGTATGGCAGGAAAATGCCAATAAAGATCTTAATATAGTATGGCAGAAAAATGCCAAAAAACGTCATAGTATTGCATAAAATGTCAAAAATACATCAATTTATATTAAGGCATAAAATGTCATAAAAACATCATAGTATGGTCACGCATCAAACAAGATAGTATAGTAAGGCATAAAAATTACAAAAAAAGATCTTAGTATAGAATGTCATAAAATGTCAAAAATACATCATAGTATATTAAGGCATAAAAGGT
>NW_019433051.1:0-417 GCF_002814215.2 Seriola lalandi dorsalis
TGTAATAAGGCATAAAAAATGTCATTCTACAATTTGGCATAAAAATGTCAAAAAACATCATATTATAGTAAAGAATGAAAAAGAGTCATAAAAATGATGTAGTATAGTGAGGCATAAAAAATGTCATTCTACAGTATGGCATAAAAATGTCAAAAAACATCATAGTATAGTAAGGCAAAAAAATTTCATTGCATAGTAAGGTGAAAAAAATTCATAAAAACAACATTGTATAGTAAGGCATAAAAAACGTCATAAAAATGACATAAAAACGACATAGTGTAATAGGGCATAAAAATGTCATTCTACAATTTGGCATAAAAATGTCAAAAAACATCATATTATAGTAAAGAATGAAAAAGAGTCATAAAAATGATGTAGTATAGTGAGGCATAAAAAATGTCATTCTACAGTATGGCA
>NW_019433052.1:0-401 GCF_002814215.2 Seriola lalandi dorsalis
CCCTCTTCTTCATGTCCTCGGATATCTCCTTTCCTCTCGGCATTGTTGATGTGTATGGGACCAAGTTGGTTTGCTTGGTTTCCTCTCTCTTTTAATTAGTGCCGGCCAATTCCTTTCCCAAGGATGTCTCATTTCATTGGTCTACTGAAATGATTAATTAAGCACTCACATGTATTTCACCTGAGTCTGTTACTTGCTTGACTTAACCAATGCAGCTGGGGATTCACTTACTCTTGCACATACACTAATTCCATGTTTCATGTAGTTTTTGGGCAACTTAAACAAGTTCCACTAAACAAGTACAAGCAATTGATGAAACATATATCTGACATTTCATACATAAAAACTGGTGATGATAAAATAAGAAAATCATGGTAAACAACAGAAACATCTGAACTGCT
>NW_019433053.1:0-451 GCF_002814215.2 Seriola lalandi dorsalis
AAAAACGTCATAGTATAGTAAGGCAAAAAAAAAGTCAAAAACGTCATAGTATAGTAAGGCAAAAAATATGTCATAGTATAGTAAGGCAAAAAATAGTCAAAAAAGGTCATAGTATAGTAGGGCAAAAAAATGTCAAAAAACGTCATAGTATAATAACGCAAAAAATCTGTCATAGTCTGTCATAATCTGTAAGGCATAAAAATGTCATAGTATAGTAAGGCAAAAAATTTTCCAAAAACGTCATAGTATAGTAAGGCATGAAAATGTCATAGTATAGTAAGGGAAAACAATTTCAAAAACGTCATAGTATAGTAAGGCATAAAAATGTCAAAAAATGTCATAGTATAGTAAGGCATTAAAATGTCATACTATACTAAAGCAAAAAAATTTCAAAAAAACGTCATAGTATAGTAAGGCCTAAAAATGTCATAGTATAGTAAGGCAAAAAAAT
>NW_019433054.1:0-470 GCF_002814215.2 Seriola lalandi dorsalis
TTCCTCTCCTCAAGAGTGAGGTTAGAGGGGGGGACCTTAGCCTCGGACAACGCTGCTGACACTTTTAACCTTAGCTGATCGGCCTCAGTTGCGGTTAAGTTGTTTTTTCTTATAGCAGATTCTGTAGCTGTAATCAAATCCACTGTAGGTAGCTCTTTTGGTGTCATGGCGAAATTTAAGCCCTTGGCTAGGATCTCCTTTTCAGGTTGGTTGAGTTCCCTGTCTGACAAATTCTTTTCAGGTTGGGTGAGTTCCCTGTCTGACAAATTCTTAACCCATCTATTATGTGTTTCTTTCTGTGCTGGAAGGTCAGTTTTTTGCCTCCACGTGAGTGTACCTGTGTTATTGTCAACATGTCGAGATTGTAAGTTGTGGAATTTCTTGGTTTGTCTTTCTGTGCTTTTGTTATGTTGTGCTAGTTGTGCCTTGTCGGTGAAACCCCTAACTTTCTCCATGATGGAGACCGGTAA
>NW_019433055.1:0-474 GCF_002814215.2 Seriola lalandi dorsalis
ATTTTTATAACATGCTATACTATGATGTTTCTACATTTTTATGGCATACGATACTATGATATTTTTATGACATGCTATACTAATGATATGATCTATGACACTTTATGACTTACTATACTTAACATCTCTATGGCATACTATACTATGCATTTTTTGACATACGATACTATGACATTTTTATGATACTACATGACTTACTACACTTGACATTTTTTGACATGCTATACTATGATATTTTTATGGCATACTATAGTATGATAGTTTTTTACAATATTTTTATGACATTTTTATGGCAAATTATAATATGAAATTTTTTTGACATATTATACCGTGATATTTTAACATTTTTATAACATGCTATACTATGATGTTTCTACATTTTTATGGCATACGATACTATGATATTTTTATGACATGCTATACTAATGATATGATCTGTGACACTTTATGACTTACTATACTTAACATCTCTAT
>NW_019433056.1:0-355 GCF_002814215.2 Seriola lalandi dorsalis
TGGTTAATAACAGGAGGTGTGTGACAGGATGGAAAGATAACACTTGTTGGAAAGAAAATAATCTAAGCTTTACAATGAGGTATTACTCCAGTAAATCAGATAATGCTATCATGGAATAGCTTAAATATAAAGACCAGATTTGACCTCTGACCCAGCACTGAAAGCTGCCTAAAATTGACCACATTAAATGTCTGGTTGATAACAGGAGGTGTGATACAGGATGGAAAGCCAATACTTGTTGGAAAGAAGAGAATGTAAACTTTAAATAGTGAACAACATGTTTCATTTGAAGCAGGTGTAACGGGATAGTATGTAACCTAGTTAATTAGTTACTGGTTCGACTCAAGGAGCGAGG
>NW_019433057.1:0-448 GCF_002814215.2 Seriola lalandi dorsalis
CACATCAGATCACATCAAACCACATCAGTCCACATCAGTCCACATCAGTCCACATCAGATCACATCAGTCCACATCTGTCCACATCTGTCCACATCTGTCCACATCAGTCCACATCAGTCCACATCAAACCACATCAGATCACATCAGTCCACATCAAACCACATCAGTCCACATCAAACCACATCAGATCACATCAGATCACATCAGATCACATCAGATCACATCAGTCCACATCAGATCACATCAGATCACATCAATCCACATCTGTCCACATCTGTCCACATCTGTCCACATCTGTCCACATCAGTCCACATCAAACCACATCAGATCACATCAAACCACATCAGATCACATCAAACCACATCAGTCTACACCAGATCACATCAGTCCACATCTGTCCACATCTGTCCACATCTGTCCACATCAGTCCACATCAGTCCACATCAA
>NW_019433058.1:0-444 GCF_002814215.2 Seriola lalandi dorsalis
TTTTTTTTGCCTTACTATACTGACTTTTCTTTGTCTTGACGTTTTTTGACATTTTTTTGCCTTACTATACCATGACGATTTTTCACATTTTTTGCCTTACTATACTATGGCGTTTTTATGCCTTGCTATACTATGACGTTTTTTGCCTTACTTTACAATGACTTTTTTTTTTTTAATTTTTTGCCTTACAATACTATGTTGGTTTTTGACATTTTTTTGCCTTGATATACTATGACTTTTTTTACCTTACTATACTGACTTTTTTTTGCCTTACTACACTATGACGGTTTTTGACATTTTTTTGCCTTGCTATACTATGACTTTTTTTTGCCTTACTATACTGACTTTTTTTTGTCTTGACGTTTTTTGAAATTTTTTTACCTTACTATACCGTGACGATTTTTCCCATTTTTTGCCTTACTATACTATGGCGTTTTTATGCCT
>NW_019433059.1:0-574 GCF_002814215.2 Seriola lalandi dorsalis
TGCCATACTATACTATGACGTTTTTGACATTTTTATGCCTTACTATACTATGATGTTTTTTGAGAATTTTATGCCATACTATACTATGACGTTTTTGGACATTTTTATGCCATACTATAATATGTTGTTATTTGAGAATTTTATGCCATGCTATACTATGATGTTTTTTGAGAATTTTATACCATACTATACTATGACGTTTTTGGCATTTTTATGCCATACTATACTATGACGTTTTTGGACATTTTTATGCCATACTATACTATGACGATTTTGAGAATTTTTGCCATACTATACTATGACGTTTTTGACATTTTTATGCCTTACTATACTATGATGTTATTTGAGAATTTTATGCCATACTATACTATGACGTTTTTGGACATTTTTATGCCATACTATAATATGTTGTTATTTGAGAATTTTATGCCATGCTATACTATGATGTTTTTTGAGAATTTTATACCATACTATACTATGAGGTTTTTTGAGAATTTTATACCATACTATACTATGACGTTTTTGGACATTTTTATGCCATACTATACTATGACGATTTTGAGAATTTTTGCCA
>NW_019433060.1:0-445 GCF_002814215.2 Seriola lalandi dorsalis
CCACTGTACCAACTACTGTACCAACCACCGTACCAACTACTGTACCAACTACTGTACCAACTACTGTACCAACTACTGTACCAACTACTGTACCAACTACTGTACCACCCACTGTACCAACTACTGTACCAACCACTGTACCAACTACTGTACCACCCACTGTACCAACTACTGTACCAACCACTGTACCAACCACCGTACCAACTACTGTACCAACTACTGTACCACCCACTGTACCAACTACTGTACCAACCACTGTACCAACTACTGTACCAACCACCGTACCAACCACTGTACCAACTACTGTACCAACTACTGTACCAACCACTGTACCAACCACTGTACCAACTACTGTACCAACCACTGTACCAACTACTGTACCAACTACTGTACCAACCACTGTACCAACCACTGTACCAACTACTGTACCAACCACTGTACCAAC
>NW_019433061.1:0-399 GCF_002814215.2 Seriola lalandi dorsalis
CCAGGCAAACACTTGCAAGAAGTGTGGGCAGTTCCGCACTGCTGAGACGGACACAGTCAGTGGCGTGGCAGGGGGTATTGTCCAGTTACTGAATCACAGCCAAAAGACCAATGGCTGGAGGAAATGAGGATAAAGTTTTCTATATAACCCGAACCCTCAATAATGATAATGTAAAATGTTTTGTAAATAGTTCATTTGAAATAATTGTATTGTAAATTGTTAAAAAAATTGTTTATAAAAGTATTGATATTTTATCCTGTTGAATGTAAAATATGAAAAAAGATTTGTATTTGAAGTTTTTGCGTTCTGCTTTAATTATATGATTCGTGTTCTGTTTTAATGACATTGTTCAAAAGTCTCTCTTTGATTCTGCTTCTGTAAAGAAATAAAACTGGTGTA
>NW_019433062.1:0-305 GCF_002814215.2 Seriola lalandi dorsalis
GCTATTAATAACAGTGAGAAAAGATGGTCCAACAGTCTGGAAAGCCTCCTTAAAAAGTCGGGGAGGGACAGTAATCATCTGGAGGAACCTGAGGGCTTCAAATGACCAACAATCTCCTGAACAAAGGGCAGGGTCACAGGCTCAAATGTGTCCAACCCAGCAGAGCAGGGGACAGACACTGAAGGGTCAATGGCAGGAAGTGAGATAAGTGCTCTGGTAGAAGTGACTTTATCAATAAAGAAGTGAAGAAAGTTTTCACACACAGCTGGGGAGGCCTCAATTCCAACAGTCTGTGGTGCATTCAG
>NW_019433063.1:0-526 GCF_002814215.2 Seriola lalandi dorsalis
ATAATAAGACACAAAAACATCATAGTATAGTAAGGCAAAAAAATGTCAAAAAACAATATATTATAGCAGGGCATAAAAATGTCAAAAAACGTCATAGTATAGTAAATAATAAGACATAAAAATGTCATAGTATAGTAAGGCAAAAAATGTCAAAAAACATCATAGTATAGTAAGGCAAAAAAATGTCAAAAAAAATCATAGTATAATAAGGCATAGAAATGTCAAAAAAATGTCATAGTATAGTAAATAATAAGACATAAAAATGTCATAGTATATTGAGACCTAAAAACGTCATAGTATAGTATGGCAAAAAAAATGCCAAAAAACGTCATAGGATGATAGTAAGGCATAAAAATGTCAAAAACAACATAGCATAATAAGACATAGAACTTCAAAAAAACGTCTTAGTAAAGCAAGACCTAAAAACGTCATAGAATAGTAAGACAAAAAAATTTCAAAAAGCATCATAGTATAATAAGGCATAGAACTTCAAAAAACGTCTTAGTATAGCAAGACCTAAAAACGT
>NW_019433064.1:0-580 GCF_002814215.2 Seriola lalandi dorsalis
GCGAAGCTGCACTGAACAGAAGCAACGGTCGCCTGTCTCATTATTTCTCCTGTTTTACAGGTTGGTGGTGTTTCAAAATTTGTATATCTACATACACGTGTCACTATACATTTGAATAAGATGTCAGATCGATTTTGTAAAGGTACTGAATGTGTTTGAATAGTTTTCTGAACAGGTGGCAATCATACGAGTTTTCTGTGTGCCGTGGGTGAGCCAAAATGTATATATTTTGTATATATTTTTTTTGTGACCGAATTACATCGTAGTTTATGGCTCCAGCGCATTATATTTTGAGTTAGAAACTGTTCGGTTAGTACCGTATTTTGTTAATGTGTAAGTAAATTGAACATTACAGTTATATATATTGGGATATTTGAGTATAATAAGCAGTTAAAATTGTTAAACTTTGCAAGTTTTCAGCTCAAGTCTTCAGCTCATACATTTATTGTGAACCAACAGTCATTAAAAGTAATATGTTAATTTTCTGTTATTTGCACTATGAGTGAGGTTAAAAGAGGGAACAAGTGAGTACCTATACATTATATATTTTATGGTATTGTTTTCAGTAGTTGTGAACTAA
>NW_019433065.1:0-799 GCF_002814215.2 Seriola lalandi dorsalis
ATATGACATTCAATGCCATACTATACTATGGCTTTTCATGCCTTCATAGACTATTTCGTTTTTATGACTTTTTTTGCCTTACTATACTATGACGTTCATATGACATTTTATGCCTTACTATACTATGACGTTTATATGACATTCAATGCCATACTATACTATGGCTTTTTATGCTTTTATAGACTATTTCATTTTTATGACTTTTTTTGCCATACTATACTATGACGTTCATATGACATTTTATGCCTTACTATACTATGATGTTTATATGACATTTAATGCCATACTATACTATGCCTTTTTATTCCTTAATATACTATGTCGTTTTTATGACCTTTTTTGCCTCACTATACTATGTCGTTTTTATGACTTTTTATGCCTTACTATACTATGACGTTCATATGACATTTTATGCCATACAATACTATGACTTTTTATGCCTTAATATACTATGTCGTTTTTATGAAATTTATTGCCATACTATACTATGATGTTTTATGCCGTAATATACTATGTCGTTTTTGTGACTTTTTATGCCTTCCTATATTATGATGTTTTTTTTTATTTTTATGCCTTACTATACTATGACGTTTATATGACATTCAATGCCATACTATACTATGGCTTTTCATGCCTTCATAGACTATTTCGTTTTTATGACTTTTTTTGCCTTACTATACTATGACGTTCATATGACATTTTATGCCTTACTATACTATGACGTTTATATGACATTCAATGCCATACTATACTATGGCTTTTTATGCTTTTATAGACTATTTCATTTTTATGACTTTTT
>NW_019433066.1:0-806 GCF_002814215.2 Seriola lalandi dorsalis
AAGGCATAAAAATGTCATAAAACATCATTGTATAGTAAGGCATGAAAATACCAAAGTATAGTAAGGCATAAAACATCAAAAAACGTCATTGTATAGTAAGACATAAAAATATCAAAAAACATCACAGTATAGTAAGGCATAAACCATCAAAAAATGTCATAGTATAGTAAGGCATAAAATGTCATAAAACATCATAGTATAGTAAGGCATAAAACATCAAAAAATGTCATTTTATAGTAAGGCATGAAGATACCAAAAAACATCATAGTATAGTAAGGCATAAAAACATCATAGTATAGTAAGGCATAAAAAAACATCAAAAAACGTCATTGTATAGTAAGGCATGAAAATACCTAAAAACATCATAGTATAGTAAGGCATAAAAATGCCAAAAAACATGATAGTACATTAAAGCATGAAAAATCAAAAAATGTCATTGTATAGTAAGGCATGAAAATACCAAAAAACATCATAGTATAGTAAGGCATAAAAACATCAAAAAAACGTCATTGTATGGTAAGGCATGAAAATACCAAAAAACATCATAGTATAGTATGGCATAAAACATCAAAAAATGTCATAGTATAGTAAGGCATAAAAATGTCATAAAACATCATTGTATAGTAAGGCATGAAAATACCAAAGTATAGTAAGGCATAAAACATCAAAAAACGTCATTGTATAGTAAGACATAAAAATATCAAAAAACATCACAGTATAGTAAGGCATAAAACATCAAAAAATGTCATAGTATAGTAAGGCATAAAATGTCATAAAACATCATAGTATAGTAAGGCATAAAAACA
>NW_019433067.1:0-512 GCF_002814215.2 Seriola lalandi dorsalis
TGTGTCTCTCTGTGTGTCTCTGTGTGTGTGTCTCTGTGTCTCTCTGTGTGTCTCTGTGTGTGTGTCTCTGTGTCTCTCTGTGTGTCTCTGTGTGTGTCTCTCTCTCTGTGTGTCTCTGTGTGTGTCTCTGTGTGTGTGTGTCTCTCTGTGTGTGTGTCTCTGTGTCTCTCTGTGTGTCTCTGTGTGTGTCTCTGTGTGTGTGTGTCTCTCTGTGTTTCTCTGTGTGTCTCCGTGTGTGTGTCTCTGTGTGTCTCTGTGTGTGTCTCTCTCTCTGTGTGTCTCTGTGTGTGTCTCTGTGTGTGTGTGTCTCTCTGTGTCTCTCTGTGTGTGTGTCTCTGTGTCTCTCTGTGTGTCTCTGTGTGTGTGTCTCTGTGTCTCTCTGTGTGTCTCTCTGTGTGTGTCTCTGTGTGTGTGTGTGTGTCTCTCTGTGTGTGTCTCTGTGTGTGTGTGTGTGTCTCTCTGTGTGTGTCTGTGTGTGTGTGTGTGTGTGTGTGTGTGTCTCTGTGTGTGTG
>NW_019433068.1:0-446 GCF_002814215.2 Seriola lalandi dorsalis
ACTATACTATGACGTTTTTTGACATTTCATGCCTTCCTATACAATGAAGTTTTATGCCTTACTTTTCTATCACCTTTCTTGAAATTTATATTGCTTACTAAAATATAACTTTTTTACCATTTTAATGTCGTACTATACTATGACGTTTTTTGACATTTTTATGCCTTAGTATACTATGACGTTTTTATGCGTAACTTTATTCAATAAAACTTCAATAAGATCTACAGTGGGTGAGTGGTTAGAGCTTTTGCCCCACACTGATAAGGTTGTGAGTTCAAACCCTGGTCAGGGAAAATCCCTTTGTGTATTTTCAAGCTTTTTATGCCTTGGTTTAGTATGACTTTTTTTTACCTATTCTTGCCTTACTATACTTTGAGATGTTTAGTGGTTTTCATACCTCAGTATACTATGAAGTTTTAGGCTGTACTATGGCATTTCTTGAAATT
>NW_019433069.1:0-447 GCF_002814215.2 Seriola lalandi dorsalis
ATGGGTTAACAGCTGGACTGACTGACTGACTGACTGACTGACTGGCTGACTGACTGACTGACTGACTGACTGAAATACATCTGAGTGATAAGGTGAGTTTAAAATATCCAGGCCTGCATGAACATAATGACACATGGGTGTCTGGATGTGGACACTGACCTGGTCCTATACAGCTGTATAACATCTGGGCCAGCTGTTTGACAGTTCTTCTCTTGGTTTGATGCATTTTTATGAACAGAAGGCATCTCAACATTTGAGAGAAAACACCAACACTGAAAATATGTTCTGCAGTCTGTTAACTTCTCCATATCATAGTTGGTATGAGCACCGGTCATAGATGGACAACTTTAATCTCTCTATAGATTTTCCCAACCAACATTATGCACAGCCTTACATTTACCTCTACATTATCTACAGCACATCTGTATTTACTCTCTTTGCTCCTGT
>NW_019433070.1:0-521 GCF_002814215.2 Seriola lalandi dorsalis
GAGATGAGGGTAAAAGGGCTGCTCTTTTTAAATTAATGGAGTTAAAACATATTGATATCATGATGGTTCAGGAGACACACAGTACCCCTGATATTGAGAGTGACTGGAGGAGGGGATGTTCTGGGGAGGTCATCCTGAGCCACAAGTCCAGCTGTAGTGGAGGAGTGGGGATTGTTTTCTCCAGGAGCTTCCTGCCTGCTTCATATACTGTGGACGAAGTAATTAAAGGCTCTATACTTAAGGTCACTGCTCAGTTTGAACGGGTTAGTGCTGTTTTTATCTGTGTTTATGCTCCAACCAACGGAGTGCAAAGAGTAGCAGTCCTTGATGTTTTATGTAACACTGTCAAGAACTGTAACAGAGATGAATATTTATTTGTGGGGGGTGATTTTAACTGTACTGAAAATCCCAGTTTGGACAGAAACCACCATGAGCCTCATCCTGCTTTGTCACACAGGTTCAGACAGTTGACAGAAGCACATGAGCTGTCAGATGTGTGGAGGACTATTCATGCACATCAC
>NW_019433071.1:0-527 GCF_002814215.2 Seriola lalandi dorsalis
GTATGTTGTACCCAAAACATAAAGTCCTCGGGGGCACCAGCCTAAACTAATAGGCAAAATAGCCAATATTTTTCAAATTATTACTAATAATCCGTAACTCTGATTAATAATTACCTTAATAACTATAACCAAATCACCATATCGACAGTAAGTTAAAGTTGAAGGATTGGAATTCTACTGAGTAGAGGTTGGCAATATTCACACTTGTGCATCATTAAACACACCAGTAGTTATACTTAAAGACATTTATTTACAATGGAACAGAGTAAAAACACAATGTCTAATCTAGTATATATAGTATATGGGGGGGGGGGTTTGTCCGTGGGGACACAGACAAAGGCAAGATGGCCGATTTAAAATGGTGGCTGTGACCACATGATGTGTGGGGGAGGGAAGGTGTTAGTTTCTTTGTTAGCCTAGCTCATGTAATCTAAAGGTACCAGGTTAAGGGGGGAGGTTAGCTGTTCTAGAACTCAGATGTACTACAGGTATGTGTGTGAACATACAAGTACTCGATTAACTGTTTA
>NW_019433072.1:0-441 GCF_002814215.2 Seriola lalandi dorsalis
AAAAGTAGTGAAATTTTGTTCAAAAAGTCACTAGATTTGTTGTTCGGTGCGTCATGAAAAAAACGTCACTCGAGTCTCACAAGTCACTAAATCTAGCATCAAAGTCGCTGAGTTGGCCACAGTGGAAAGGCAAAGCTCCTGGGTATCAGTCAAGCCAGTAGTAGCAGATCAATCCAATCAATCACGCCGCTACGACCAATCCGGCTTTAGACTGACAAAGAACCGCCTACCCAATTAACATACACAAATAGAATTAAAGAAATAAATAAATGTAGAAATAGGTCAATTAATAAATAAATGTAGAAATACAGAAATGAATGAATACATACATAAATAAACCTTGAAATGAAATGATTAATAAAAAAATAAATGTAGAAATGCCAAATGAATTTAAAAAAAATACAGAAATTACAGTGTTTTTATTTTGCATTTCTTTATGTA
>NW_019433073.1:0-341 GCF_002814215.2 Seriola lalandi dorsalis
GTGTCCGGTGGGTCCGTTCAATATGAAGATCCACGTCTTCCGTCAGAGACAAGCCATGTCTCAGCAGTTTTCCGATAAACTCTATCATTGATGAGGACTCGTTCTCTGAGCCCTCCGGGATGGAACAGACTCTGATGTTGTTTCGTCTGGATCTTCCCTCCTGGTGCACCTGTCTTTCCTCCAGGTGTGCTTGGAGTTTCATCAGCTCCTACGTCACTTCTTCTAGTGAATATTTCTCTCCTCTGTGTTTGAAACACGGTCTTCTACTTCATCGAGTCTCTTTTTGGTTTTGCAGATCTCTTGTTGCTTATTGTCTTGTCGGAAATCTTTTATCTCAGAGA
>NW_019433074.1:0-305 GCF_002814215.2 Seriola lalandi dorsalis
AAGATGTTTGTCTCTCCTCCCCCGCAGATTCCGTTAATTAGTTACAGCACTTAAGCATGTAAAAAATGTCAACATTTGGTGCCCCCTAGCTCTGGACAGGAAGGGGTAACAGCTATGCCTTCAAAACAGAGCGACTCACCTCGATCAGACCTCTCCGTCCATACCTGGCTTGTGGCTCTATGGCGCAATATGACCGAGTTTTTCCAATTCACCTTGTTTGACCAGAGGGCCAAAGGAACTATGGGTCAGCATGGACTCTGAGAGTGTGAGGCCATCTTGGAGCTTTCAGCCAAATCAATGAGCTA
>NW_019433075.1:0-572 GCF_002814215.2 Seriola lalandi dorsalis
GATTATAAGTGCCTCATTTGATGTAAATAAATGCTTGATTGTTACTAAAGAAATGACTCCTCTGAATTCATATATTATATGCACACTATCTGCTGATAGAAGAACTTTACAAATCAAAGAGCAGCTAAACTAATTTATTTGAGGGTTTGTTACTCTATTTGTGGTCTGTTATTATCATTGTAAAATTATGTGCACTGAAGTAAAACAAGACTGCCTAACATATTTTACAAAGAAGCAAAACGTACTGGTGTATTCCTCTCAACCATAAAGGACCGTAGTCAGCGCAGTACATGTTGCAGGGGAGAACACATTGAGGCAGAGCGGCTCCAACCCAGGACGGTCTACCATACATGGTAAATCTTCCTCGATCTCCCATAGCCATCTGGTAACCTACAGTGAATTGCAAATGGTAAATGCTATGGTTTATTATTAATGTAATCAAAACAAATTAGTGATTAGTTTGTCCAGTGAGAATGCTACCTGTGGTATCTCCTAGCAGCAGATGTTCTCAGCTTCTGTGGGCATGGTTGCACAGTTTCCACAGGAGCACCTATCCAAAATATAGAGAAAAA
>NW_019433076.1:0-452 GCF_002814215.2 Seriola lalandi dorsalis
AGCGCTGTGATTGGTCGAGCTCTTCTTCTGCTGTTCCGGAGGCTGCATGCTGCTGCTGCCGCCCCCTGCCGTTAGACCTCAGTACTGCACTCAGTTTAGACACAGAGACAAACTGTAGCAGCGCACACCGATCAATAAATGACTCAGCTGCTTCTTTATGAATGCCTTTTTGATTAGATTTACAATACTAAGAATATTTCTTGAAGATGTTGACTGGTTCAACTTTTCATTTAGAAAAAGGAAACATTATATTTTTATGACAAGAATGATATTGATCGTAAAAAACTATTTATATTGAGTCTCTTTATTTTACATGGAAAAAACTAAATACTAAATACAAAATAAATACTACATCCATCCACCAATACTAATGGACTAAAAAGAAATCACATATACAACAATTCAAAATAATAACTGGGCACTATATTGATTCATTACTTGGACTAAAGAAC
>NW_019433077.1:0-1817 GCF_002814215.2 Seriola lalandi dorsalis
GTGTGTGTGTGTGTGTGTGTGTGTGTGTGTCAGTTGGCAGTTTATTAAGTACACCCAGTTAAAACTAATGCAGTCTAATACAGCAGTCCTGTAGTAAATCCTACCTAACCCTTCATACACTTGAGTAGAGCTGCCACTAACCACTATTTTTCTAACGATTAATCTATCGACTATTTTATCAATAATCGATTAATTGAAACCAATTTTCCTCCAGAAAATCTAAAGGACTGGCATGATCAATAATCCCAGATTCAGGCAGAAACATTTTCTCAAACACTTATTCAGTGTAAATTCTCAGGCAGCAGCAACGACTTTATGACTTTATGAGAGTTTTTATCAGCTACAAGGACCAAAGAGATTAAAAAGCTCCGTCCACTAATGAACAGACACTTACATGAAGTAATCCTTCACATGTCTGTGACTGATCTCACTGTGCAACATAATCAATAATAATCACACAGTAACACTGGTTAAACAAGACTTAGAGTGAAGGGGTTTGAACTGTGATGTGCTCATCCTCCCACAGTCAGACATTAAGCAGCTGTAGGGATGGGTATCGTTAGGATTTTATCTTGATCTGATCCATATCCTTATTGATCCAGTTCAGACTGTTACTGCTTCTTTTCTTTTTTAAAAGAATAAATTCAGAACAGGATGTGAATTGATTGTTCTGGTTTGTTTCAGCCAGTCGCTCAGTTACAACAATCTGCCACGTTGTTAGATTCATGGTGAAGTAAGATCATCAGTTACAGGCTTTCGTTGTAGCGTTTCCTAACAGTTGGTCATCAGCTGAACCAGCGCCATGTTGTTGTGTGAAAGACACCGGGAGTCGGAGGAGGAAACATGACAACATCTCTTTTCTGTTTGTTGCTTGTTGAACAGGTGGTTGGAGGAAGTTCTTATCGGCCTTTTAGGTTTTATTGCACTGACAGTAAAGTTCAGTGACAGTTGTCGTCGACTCCAGTAATCTTCAGTTCTCTTAATAGTGACACGTCACCACAAATAAATCAGTGTTTGTGTGAGAAACGATTCGTCGACGGCGTCGATCATGGCGACTAATGGAAGGCGTCCCTCTGGGACAGGAAGATTAAGAACCTTGATGAAAGAGGATGAGGAAGAAAAGTGGACAGAACACGACAGTGAATGTTGTTTCCATTGATGATGTGATGAGAATCGATCTGGGTTTTCTCCTCTCACGATATCGGTCCAATTAAACCTGATGATGGATTTCCAGCATCTGCCTCTCTGTTGGAAGCGGCTCCCTGGGGCCTGATACGACAGGAGCCACGACTTGAATGTGACAAAGTGTTTGCATTTCAGTTTTGTGAAATATTGCTTTGTCTTCAGCAGCAGTGTATTAAGCAGGTGAATGGAAACACACCTGTAGTCTCCATATACTGCAGTAGAGTGAAGGAGCACGGTCGATGTTTCCTCTGCTGTGTGTTCATGTATGTGTGAGGAGCTCCGCCCCTCTGTCATGTGAACAGTAACCGACACAGAGAGAAGAGGAAGAAGTGATGGGATCAAACCAGAGCGACCACGTTTGCTCTAAGTTCAGGTTGTAGGAAGCTCCAGGTTACAGGTTCCTCCAGGGACAGAGAGAGAAACAGAAGCAGCGCCTCTTACTGAGACACAACAGTAGAGAATGAGTGACCTGTGTGTGTGAGAGCCATGTAATGTCCATGTCTGCATGCTGGTCTGACCCCCCTCCTCCTTTCAGGGCGGAGCCTGGTGGAGTCCCATGGTTGACTCCAGGTCTGAGGAAGTGTAAGTGTGTTTTTCATTTGATTCATCAAAACAAAGCAGCACATTCAACC
>NW_019433078.1:0-476 GCF_002814215.2 Seriola lalandi dorsalis
GTAGGTCTTACTTGTGATTGGTTCACAGAACTGTCCATCAGTAGGAAGTCCATTTATGCAGTCACAGGTTTGTGTGGTGGCGTCACCGCACGCACCGTATTTGACACACTTGTCACATGACCAAGCAAAGTTCTCCTCACACTGACACTGCAGACCTCCAGTTGAGTTTGGGTAGCATCCTTTTAAAGAAAAAAAAAAAAAAAATGTCAAGTCACTGTATAAAAAACACACACTATTGATAAAAGAGCTCCAAATCAGCTGCACAAATTTTGTAAAGAAACAAATAAATTCTTACCTGTGGTGAAATTTATGCCTGTTACATTTAAACTCTCAGAGATGGCAAGGGGGAATTGGACAGATCTCAGAATGTCCCTCAATCGGTCAGTGAAATTTGATGGATCGGTGGAGATTGGGATGTTCAAGTCAAGGACTACATCAATGTCCAGCAGTTCTGTGGTGAAGAACAGGAGAAAATC
>NW_019433079.1:0-667 GCF_002814215.2 Seriola lalandi dorsalis
CCTTATTATACTATGATGTTTTTATGACTTTTTATGCCTTACTATACTATGACTTTTTATGGACTTTTTATGCCTTACTATACTATGACTTTTTATGCCTTACTATACTATGACCTTTTTATGACTTTTTATGCCTTAATATACTATGACTTTTTTTTTACTTTTTATGCCTTACTATACTATGACTTTTTATGCATTACTATACTATGACTTTTTATGCATTACTATACGATGAAGTTTTTTTGACTTTTTATGCCTTCCTATACTATGACTTTTTATGTCTTACTATACTATGACGTTTTTATGACTTTTTATGCCTTACTATACAATGATGTTTTTATGACTTTTTATGCCTAACTATATTATGACTTTTTATGCCTTACTATAATATGACTTTTTATGCATTACTATACGATGACGTTTTTATGACTTTTTATGCCTTAATATACTGTTACTTTTTTTAGACTTTTTATGCCTTACTATACTATGACGTTTTTATGACTTTTTATGCCTTACTATACTATGACTTTTTATGCCTTACTATACAATGACATTTTTTTTACTTTTTATGCCTTACTATACTATGACTTTTTATTGACTTTTTATGCCTTACTATACTATGTCGTTTTTATGCCTTACTATACTATGACTTTTTATGCCTTACTAT
>NW_019433080.1:0-770 GCF_002814215.2 Seriola lalandi dorsalis
AAAATGTCAAAAAAACATCATAGTATGGTAAGGAATTAAACGACATAGTAAAGTGAGGCATAAAATCGGCAATAAAACGTCCTAGTATAGTTTGGCATAAAAAGGTGAAAAAACGTCATAGTATAGTATGGCAAAAAATGGCAAAAAAACATCATAATATATTAAGGCATAAAAAGTCATAAAAACATCATAGTATGATAAGGAATTAAACGACATAGTATAGTAAAGCATAAAAATACCAAAAAATGTCATAGTCCAATATGGCATAAAAAGGTGAAAAAACGTCATACTATAGTATGGCATAAAATGTCAAAAAAACATCATAATATATTAAGGCATAAAAGGTCATAAAAACGTCATAGTATGGTAAGGAATTAAACGACATAGTATAGTAAGGCATAAATATGTCAAAAAACATCATAGTATAGTTTGGCTTAAAAAGGTGTAAAAACGTCATAGTATAGTATGGCAAAAAATGGCAAAAAAACATCATAATATATTAAAGCATAAAAGGTCATAAAAACGTCATAGTATGGTATGGAATTAAACGAAATAGTAAAGTAAGGCATAAAAAGGTGAAAAAACGTCATAGTATAGTATAGCATAAAATGTAAAAAAAAACATCATAGTATATCAGGGCATAAAATGTCAAAAAAACATCATAGTATGGTAAGGAATTAAACGACATAGTATAGTAAGGCATAAAATCGGCAATAAAACGTCCTAGTATAGTTTGGCATAAAAAGGTGAAAAAACGTCATAGTATAGTA
>NW_019433081.1:0-436 GCF_002814215.2 Seriola lalandi dorsalis
TTATGCAATGGGATTCTGCTGCGACGGAGGCGCAAATCAGATCTGCAGCTGCAGATCACTTGAAGCATGCCCCGGGACGAGTTGGAGGAGGAGGTTACAATTAGGTCTTGTTAGCAACTGAATTTTTACTCTTTTCTAATTTTAAATACTTTTATATATTTATAGTTTTGTTAGTTTCGTTTTATTCAATGTTCACTGTTGTACAATGTATTTTAAATGTGTTCGTGGCTTCTCATCAAAGTTCTTGAATAAAATTGGATAGTGTGAATCTTAAATCGGCTAATTACCTGTCATCCTTACATCTATCCCCAGCAGTGTTACAGCTCACCCCAGTGGGGAGGTTGTAACTATTAGATGTATTAGATGTTCACTTCGATAATTAATGAAGTCCAATACTTTTATGTGTTGTAGACAAATATGGATACTGTGTGTCGAC
>NW_019433082.1:0-445 GCF_002814215.2 Seriola lalandi dorsalis
CCTTACTATACTATGATGTATCTTGACGTTTTTGTGCCGTCGTAAACTGTGACGCTTTTATGACGTATTTATGCCTTACTATACTATGCCTTATAATGCTATGACATTTTATGATGTTTTTATGCCTTATTATACTATGCCGTTTTTTGACATTTTTATGCCTTATTACACTATGCCGTTTTTTTGACATTTTTAAGGCTTACTATACTATGCATTACAATGCTGTGACATTTTATGATGTTTTTATGCCTTATTATACTATGACGTTTTTTGATATTTTTATGCCTTATTACACTATGCCGTTTTTTGACATTTTTACGCCTTGCTATACTATGCCTTACAATGCTATGACATTTTATGATGTTTTTATGCCTTATTATACTATGCCGTTTTTTGACATTTTTATGCCTTACTATACTATGACGTTTTTATTACGTATTTATGC
>NW_019433083.1:0-678 GCF_002814215.2 Seriola lalandi dorsalis
ATCAGTAACGTCTCCAGATCAACTCCGAACAACGGAATGAAAAACTTGAAAACTGCCAGACATGTTGCATGCCAGACTGACCCATTGTAGGCACACAGTTATCCTTGAAGACTCTTCAGCCTCACATCAGAAGTACAGGTCTGTAGCCATCTTAAGTGCATCTACTTTTGATAAACCTAACAGTCATTTAACAGTCTTGGAATGCTGTGAAGGTAAATGAAGCTATGGTTACTTAGAACTTGTGAGAGTGTGTAGGCTAAGGTTTCTGTCATCATTAACATATTTGATTTTCTCTTTACTGTACCTCCAGACTCTACCTGGCTGCACACGTACTACAATGAAAATGCTGACCGACCACAAGCCCAAACAAAAGAAGGTGACCACTGTTCAAGGTCCAATTTCCAAAAGCCATGAAGGGAGAATGCAGAGCTAAACCAATTAAGACTTGGCTGACATTCTATAAGTGTTATATTATTTTATTTTTCAACCAAAAAATGTTTTCTACACATTGTATTAAATATTGCACATATAATGTTATGACAGTTCCATCAACAACAAAATACAGTAAAGAAAATATCAGGAGGTGGTTAGAAACAGACTTTCAGTCATTGTTTTGTAAAAAAAAAAAGTGAAAAATGTAAAAAAAATCTTTTGTGTTTTATCAAACAGGGAATGTGG
>NW_019433084.1:0-508 GCF_002814215.2 Seriola lalandi dorsalis
AAAAACGTCATAGTATAGGATGGCATAAAACGTCAAAAATACATCATAGTATATTAAGGCATAAAAGGTCATAAAAACGTCTAAGTATGGTCAGGCATCAGACAAGATAGTACAGAAAGGCATAAAAATGCCCCAAAAAAAATCTAAATATTGGCCTGTCATGTAGCGTAGTGGTCTAAGCAGGTGCCCCATGTGTAGAAGCTACAGTCTTCACTGCAGTTGGCCCGGGTTCAAATCCCGCATCGGGCGGCCTTTCGGAGCAAGTCATTCCCCCTCTCTGCCTCCCTGTTTCCTGTCTCTCTCCACTATACTATCAAACAAAGGCATAAAAAGCCCCAAAAAAATATTTTAAAAAAATCTAATTATTGTATGGCTGAAAAATGCTAAAAACGTCATAGTATAGTATGGCATAAAAGGTCAAAAAAACATCATAGCATATTAATGCATAAAAAGTCATAAAAACGTCTCAGTATGGTCAGGCATCAAACAATATAGTACAGAAAGTCAT
>NW_019433085.1:0-437 GCF_002814215.2 Seriola lalandi dorsalis
AACGACACATTATAGTATGGCAAAAAAAGTGAAAAAACGACATCGTATAGTATGGCAAAGAAAAAGGAAAAAATCATAGTATATTAGGGCATAAAAACATCAAAAAAGGTGATAATGTGTTAAGTTATACACATGATATAGTACATTAATACCTATAAAGTGAGAAAAACGACATAGTATAGTGTGGCAAAAAAAAAAAGAAAAAATCGCATAGTGTTTTAAAGCGTAAAAATATCAGAAAACATCATAATATTGTAATGTATGCAGATGTCATAGTATATTAATGCCTATAAAGTGAGAAAAACGACATAGTATAGTATGGCAAAAAAAGTGAAAAAATGGCATAGTGTTTTAAGGCATAAAAATATCAGAAAACGTTATAATATAGTAATGTATACACATGTCATAGTATATTAATGCCTATAAAGAGAGAAAAA
>NW_019433086.1:0-634 GCF_002814215.2 Seriola lalandi dorsalis
CTTATTGTACTATGACGTTTTTATGCCTTACTATACCGTGATGTTTTTATGACATTTTATGCCTTACTATACTATCATGTTTTTATGACATTTTATGTCTTACTGTACTATGACTTTTTTATGATATTTTTGCCTTGCTTTACTATGACGTTTTCATGCTTTAATATACCGTGATGTTTTTATGACATTTTATGCCTCACTATACTATGCTGTTTTTATGCCTTAATATACTATGACGTTTTTATGCCTTACTAAATTGTGACGTTTTGATGACATTTTTTGCCTTACTATACTATGACATTTTTATGCCTTAGTATACTATGACTTTTTTTAACCTACCTATATTGTGACATTTTTTGGACATTTTTTGCCTTATTATACTATGATGTTTTTATGCCTTACTATACAATGCTGTTTTTATGACATTTTATACCTTACTATACTATGATATTTTTATGCCTTACTATACCGTGATGTTTTTATTACATTTTATACCTTACTATACTATGACGTTTTTATGCCTTACTATACCGTGATGTTTTTATTACATTTTATACCTTACTATACTATGACGTTTTTATGCCTTACTATAGCGTGATGTTTTTATTACATTTTATGCCTTACTATACTATGA
>NW_019433087.1:0-414 GCF_002814215.2 Seriola lalandi dorsalis
GAAAAAGAGGAATGAGGACAGCTGCCTGTTGCATGTGTGGAATGACTGGTGTTCCTTGCGAGCCTTTGCAACTCTGAGCAGTACATAGAGCAGTTGTGGTCAAATAAGGAATGGGGACGGTTGCCTGTTGCATGTGTGGAATCACTGGTGTTCTTTGCAAGGCTTTGCAACCGTAAGCAGTACGTAGAGCAGGCGTGGCCAAATGAGGAAAGGGGACGGCTGCCTGTTGCATGTGTGGAATCACTGGTGTTCTTTGCGAGGCTTTGCAACTCTGAGCAGTACATAGAGCAGTTGTGGTCAAACGAGGAATGGGGACGGTTGCCTGTTGCATGTGTGGAATCACTGGTGTTCTTTGCGAGGCTTTGCAACTCTGAGCAGTACATAGAGCAGTTGTGGTCAAACGAGGAATGGGGA
>NW_019433088.1:0-484 GCF_002814215.2 Seriola lalandi dorsalis
GACTCACAACCTCCACATATAGACTGAGAACCTCCACATATAGACTGAGAACCTCCACATGGAGACTCAGAACGTCCATATGGAGACTCAGAACCTCCACATATAGACTGAGAACCTCCACATATAGACTGAGAACCTCCATATATAGACTCAGAACCTCCACATAGAGACTCAGAACCTCCACATATAGACTGAGAACCTCCAAATAGAGGCTCACAACCACCACATATAGACTGAGAACCTCCACATATAGACTGAGAACCTCCACATAGAGACTCAGAACCTCCACATATAGACTCACAACCTCCACATATAGACTGAGAACCTCCACATATAGACTCACAACCTCCACATATAGACTCAGAACCTCCACATAGAGACTCAGAACCTCCACATATAGACTCAGAACCTCCACATATAGACTGAGAACCTCCACATAGAGGCTCTGAACGTCCACATAGAGACTCACAACCTCCACATATAG
>NW_019433089.1:0-304 GCF_002814215.2 Seriola lalandi dorsalis
GGGTTAGGGTTGGGGTTGGGGTTGGGGTTATGGGTTTGTGTTAAAATACTGTGCACTGGCCTACTGATCTGACAGAATGAGTGGAGGAATGGAGAGAGAAGTGGTCTTTCCCACCGGGGACCAGGGTTCGATCCCCAGGCAGAGCATCGGGCAGAAGGAAGAGAGGGACCTGCTTCAATTGAATTTATGAAAGGGGACGGGCCCAGCAAATAAATAAAAATAATAAAAAGTTAAAAAATATATAAATAGAGTGAATAAACAACATAAGCTAATATAAAACAATTCTGTTTGGGGGAGCTGGGAA
>NW_019433090.1:0-558 GCF_002814215.2 Seriola lalandi dorsalis
GTATACTATGACTTTTTTTGCTTTACTATACTATGACTTTTTCATAACTTTTTATGCCTTACTATACTATGACATTTTCATGACTTTTTATGCCTTACTATATTATAACTTTTTTTTGCCTTACTATACTATGACTTTTTCATAACTTTTTATGCCGTACTATATTATGACTTTTTTTTGCCTTACTATACTATGAGTTCTTTATGACTTTTCATGCGTTATTTTATTATAAAATTTTTATGACTTTTTATGCCTTATTACACTATGACTTTTTATAACTTTTTATGCCTTACTATATTATGACTTTTTATACCTTAGTATACTATGACTTTTTTTTGCCTTACTATACTATGACTTTTTCATAACTTTTCACGCCTTATTACACTATGACTTTTTTATGACTATTTATGCCTTGCTATACTATGACTTTTTATGCCTTACTATACTATGACTTTTTCATGACTTTTAATGCCTTACTATACTATGACATTTTCATGACTTTTTATGCCTTACTATACTATGACTTTTTATGCCTTACTTTACTATGACTTTTTATGC
>NW_019433091.1:0-720 GCF_002814215.2 Seriola lalandi dorsalis
GCAACTCACTATTTGGCAATCTGCCTGTTGATAGGTTTACAGAGTAGCTCACTATTTGGCAATCTGGCTGTTGATAGGTTTATGAAGCAACTCACTATTTGGCAATCTGCCAGTTGGTAGATTTATTAAAGCAGTTCACTATTTGGCAGTCCGTCTGTTGACAGGTTTATAAAGCAGCTCACTATTTATCAGTCTGCTTGTTGATAGGTATATAAAGCAGCTCACTATTTGGCAGTCTGTCTATTGATCAGTTTATAGAGTAGCTCACTATTTGGCAGTCTGCCTGTTGATAGGTTTACAGAGTAGCTCACTATTTGGCAATCTGGCTGTTGATAGGTTTATAAAGCAGCTCACTATTTGGCAGCCTGTCTATTTATCTGTTTATAGAGTAGCTCACTATTTGGCAATCTGGCTGTTGATATGTTTATGAAGCAACTCACTATTTGGCAATCTGCTTGTTGGTAGATTTATTAAAGCAGTTCACTATTTTGCCGTCCGTCTTTTGAGAGGTTTATAAAGCAGCTCACTATTTGTCAGTCTGCTTGTTGAAAGGTTTATAAAGCAGCTCAATATTTGGGAGTCTGTCTATTGATCAGTTTATAGAGTAGCTCACTATTTGGATATCTGGCTATTGATAGGTTTATGAAGCAACTCACTATTTGGCAATCTGCCAGTTCGTAGATTTATTAAAGCAGTTCACTATTTGGCAGTCCGTCTTTT
>NW_019433092.1:0-304 GCF_002814215.2 Seriola lalandi dorsalis
ACCAACTGAGCTGTACGACACCCAACTTTCTTTTTTTAACTACAGAACAGAATAAAGTGCAAATTCTTAAATTTCAACTGTCTCTGTGTGTGTGGTCTTGTATGAAACACAGGTATAATTTCAGTCAAGTTTTCAATGAAAGCTGTAACATGGATCTGTCACCTCCAACCCCCACTCTCACACTCTGTCCCTATCTGGTCAGCTGTGTGTGTAACACAGGTATAATTAAAGTGGGCTATACCCCCTACCCCCACTCTCACATTCACACTTTCTGTCCCTATCTGGTCAGCAATACACATGCAAA
>NW_019433093.1:0-471 GCF_002814215.2 Seriola lalandi dorsalis
TGTGCTGCAGGTGCTGTTCATGACCAAAGGCTTCAGAGAGGCTGTGGAAAGGTTTGTTACAAAGTCCAACTCCATGTCATATAATGTCTTTATTTTAAATTAGGGCAACAGTGCACCTTTGTGTCACTCATGGAGCCTCTGTCTGAATTCTGTTCAGGTACACCAGTGGAAACCCTGACACTAAGCGTGTTGATTATCAGCTCAAAGGCTTGTTTGATGACTTAAAGAAAAGAACAGCATACACCCATAACATCACACAGAAGCTGGGCATCCACAGAGGTACAGTAGTTGGAACATAGAACAACATGTAGCCTTTGAATAGACTGTGTGTTAAAGGACCAGAGCTACTTGTTATTTTACCTATTAATGGATCTGTTGAAAATAAATGTGGTTCTGTTACCCTTTACTTTGTTGAAGAAAGACACATTGATTTCTGCCCCTCCCACAGTGTATGAACAGCGCGATGCTGCC
>NW_019433094.1:0-475 GCF_002814215.2 Seriola lalandi dorsalis
GGTTCGAATCCCGTCCATGGACTGTCCAAAACATTTAAAAACATGAAAAGCTTGCTACTTGTCTTCAGGCAGCAAGAAATGCATCCATCAAATAGTCATGGATATAAAATGTTCATGTCTTTTCTTTCTTTCTCATTTTTTCCCTTTTTTCCTCTTTTTTCTCTCTTTTTCCTTCTCCCCCCTTCTTCCCCCTCTTTGACGGACAAATGTTCCCCAGCTTGAACGCAGCGCCTTAGACCGCTCGGCCATCCTGACTATATGAGCTCTTGCTGACACTACTTTCTGACAACATGTCAGCCATGTTCACTTTGTTGCTGGTTGTCACTTGCAGAGCAAGTCTATAAGCATTTTATCCGTATTTACTGAACTGCCACAGGCTTTAATCCCAACACTCTGAATGCCTGTTAAATCTTTTATCTGTAACTCCTGGATTTTTGCGTTTCATTTGTTCCATTACTTTCAGCAATAATGTCAC
>NW_019433095.1:0-436 GCF_002814215.2 Seriola lalandi dorsalis
ACGTTTTTAAGTCTTACTGTACTATTAGGTTTTTTTTATGTCGCAATATAATATGACTTTTTTTTTATTTTTTAATGCCTTAGTATACTATGGCGTTTTTATGATATTTTTATGCCTTACTTTACTATGACGTTTTTATCTCTTACTATCATATGACATTTTTATGATATTTTTATGCCTTACTTTACTATGACGTTTTTATCTCTTACTATACTATGATGTTTTTATGTTTTTATGCCTTACTATAATATGATGTTTTCATGCCTATTTATCGTATGAAATTTTTATTACACTTTTATGCCTTACTATCATATGAGATTTTTATGACATTTTTATGCCTCACTATAGTATGACGTTTTGATACCTTGCTATACTATGACGTTTTGATGCCTTACTATACTATGACATTTTTATAACATTTTTATGCCTTACTATA
>NW_019433096.1:0-460 GCF_002814215.2 Seriola lalandi dorsalis
AACGTCATAGTATAGTAAGGCAAAAAATGTCAAAAAACGTCATAGTACAGTCAGGCATAAAAATGTAAAAACATGTCATAGTATAGTAAGGCAAAAAAACGTCATAGTATAGTAAGGCAAAAAATGTCAAAAAACGTCATAGTACAGTCAGGCATAAAAATGTAAAAACATGTCATAGTATAGTCAGGCATAAAAACGTCAAAAAACGTTATAGTATAGTAAGGCACATAGATGTCAAAAAACGCTGTAGTATAAAAATGTCAAAATAACTACATAGTATAGTAAGGCAAAAACTTAAAAAAATGTCATAATATAGTCAGGTATAAAAACGTCATAGTATAGTAAGGTATATAAACGTCAAAAAACGTCATAGTATAGTAAGGCAATAAAACGTCAAAAAACGTCATAGTATAGTAAGGTATATAAACGTCAAAAACGTCACTGTAATAAAATGGCAAAA
>NW_019433097.1:0-402 GCF_002814215.2 Seriola lalandi dorsalis
GAGCTGGAGGGTCCTCTGACTACAGAGGAAGTCTCCATGGCGCTGCAGAGTATGCAGGGGGGGAGGGCCCCTGGGATTGACGGGCTCCCACCTGAGTTTTACAAAGCTTTCTGGAGTGAACTAAAGACAGACGTCATAGATGTCTTCACAGAGAGCTTTGGTGACTCGTCTTTGCCCCAGAGTTGCAGGAGAGCAGTTCTGACTCTGTTGCCAAAGAAAGGAGATCTTCAGGACATTAGGAACTGGCGACCGGTCTCTCTACTGTGTACAGACTATAAACTGCTGTCTAAAGTCCTGGCCAACAGACTGAAGACGGTGATGGACCAGGTCATACACAGGACTCAGACCTACTGTGTGCCCGGTAGGTCCATAGTTGACAATGTGTCACTGATTCGGGATCTT
>NW_019433098.1:0-467 GCF_002814215.2 Seriola lalandi dorsalis
AAAAAACGACATAGTATAGTAAGACATAAAACCATCAAAAACATCAAAATATAGTAAGTTACAAAGATGTCATTGTATAGTAAGGCGTTAAAAGTAAAAAAAAAAACACATAGTATAGTATGGCAAATATTTGAAAAAAAGACATAGTAATAAGGCATAAAAATTTCAAAATACGTCATAATACGTACAGTAATTTACAAAGATGTCATATTATAGTAAGGTGTTAAAAGTAAAAATAAACGACATAGTATAGTATGGCATAAAATGTGAAAAAATGACATAGTATAGTATGGCAAAAAAGTGAAAAATCAACATGTTATAATCAGGCATAAAAACGTCAAGAAAGTCATAATATAGCTAGGTATATAGACATCAGTATGAGTAAGTCGTTAAAAGTGAAAAAAACGACATAGTATAGTATGGCACAAAATTTGAAAAAACAACATAGTATATATGGCAAAAAATTT
>NW_019433099.1:0-658 GCF_002814215.2 Seriola lalandi dorsalis
TGCTAAGGCATAGAACAACAGAGTATAGTAAGTTATAAAAATGCCAAAAAATAACATAGTATAGTATGGCATAAAATGTCAAAAAAACATCATAGTTTATTGAGGCATAAAAAGTCATAAAAACAACATAGCGTGCTAAGACATAGAACAACAGAGTAAAGTAAGTCATAAAAATGACAAAAAATAACATTGTATAGTAAGGCATAAAATTGACAAAAAACGTCATAGTATAGTATGGCATAAAACATCAAAAAAACATCATACTATATTAAGGCATAAAAAGTCATCAAAACAACATAGTATGCTAAGGCATAGAACAACAGAGTATATTAAGTCATAAAAATGCCAAAAAATGATATAGTATGGTAAGGCATAAAATTGACAAAAAATGTCATAGTATAGTATGGCATAAAATGTCAAAAAAACAGCATAGTTTATTAAGGCATAAAAAGTCATAAAAACAACATAGTATGCTAAGGCATAGAACAACAGAGTATAGTAAGTCATAAAAATGCCAAAAAATGATATGGTATGGTAAGGCATAAAATTGACAAAAAACGTCATAGTATAGTATGGCATAAAACGTCAAAAAAACATCATCCTATATTAAGGCATAAAAAGTCATAAAAACAACATAGTATGCTAAGGCATAGAACAA
>NW_019433100.1:0-523 GCF_002814215.2 Seriola lalandi dorsalis
TGAGAGATTAAAGAGATGCTTCACTACCCCACAAACAAACGTGGTCAATCATATGGATCTTAAAACTAACACCACCCTTTTATCTCTGACTTTTAACTGTATACGAAATGACTTTTTAAACATATTTACACTTCATGAACTATTATTGGTTAACAACACAAACATTTTAATATCTGTATATGAATGAATGAAAATAATAGCCACAGGGCTACATGACATTTACATTTGTGTAGGTATTCTTTGTTGTTATTGCACTTAAACACACATGCCCTCTATAGCGCTCTTGCAGCTGTGGAGATGGCATTAACATATTCTCATTCTCTTGACGGTTAACAAACACACACACACAGTTGTTGTTATTGCACTTACATTTGTTACACTTGTTCTTTAATTAAAAACAAAACAGTTTTGGATTTCTGACCCCTTGTCTTATTTTTACTACCATCACACCCCACACAAAGAAAGTAACTAAGTAACTTTTACTTAAAGTACATTTCAAATGAACTACTTTTTACTTTTACTT
>NW_019433101.1:0-485 GCF_002814215.2 Seriola lalandi dorsalis
AAGTCACTGGTTCTAGAACCTGTTGTCAGGTAGGCGTCATAATTGTAAGTGCTGCGTAAAGTTCCTGTGCCGTCAACATCTGCGTAATTAGGAGGCAGATAAGCGCTGGGGATGGCGACTGCTCCGTCAAACAACAGTCTGGGCTTTCTCCTGCGACAAAACCTCACACCCAGAATGATAATGATGAAAGTCAGAAAAAAGGTGGACACAGACACCAGAGCGATGATCAGGTAAGAGGTCAGTTTGGAATTCTTTTCATCATAAGAAATATCCTTCAGTTCTGGCACCTCAGCCAAGTTATCAGAAATAAGTAAATACATGGAACAGGTGGCAGAGAGAGAGGGCTGTCCGTTATCTTTCACTGCCACAATAAGGTTCTGTTTCATGCTGTCAGATTCAGAAATGTCCCGCTCTGTCCTGATCTCTCCGCTGTGGAGACCAATAGTGAAAAGTCCCGGATCAGTGGATTTCACTATATGATAGGA
>NW_019433102.1:0-464 GCF_002814215.2 Seriola lalandi dorsalis
AGTATGGCATAAAATGTCAAAAACACAACATAGTATATTAAGGCATAAAATGTCATAAAAACGTCATAGTATGGCAAGGCATGAGATGAAATAATATAATTAGGCATAAAAATGCCCAAAAAACATCATAGTATAGTATGAAAAAAAAAGGTAAAAAATACATCATAGTATATTAAGGCATGAAAGGTCATAAAAACGTCATTGTATGGTCCGGCATCAAACGATATAGTATACTCAGGCATAAAATGCCAAGAAACAGCAAAAAATTTTATGACAGAAAAATGCCAAAAAACGGCATAGTATAGTATGGCAAAAAATGTTCAAAATACAACATAGTATATTAAATCATAAAAGTTTATAAAAACATCATAGTATGGTCAGGAATCAAACGTGAAAGTATGTTAAGGCATTAAAGGCCAAGAAACGGAAAAAAGTTTTATGGAAGAAAAATGCCAAAAAACGAC
>NW_019433103.1:0-452 GCF_002814215.2 Seriola lalandi dorsalis
GATGAAAATCATTGATGAGAGAGAGAGAGGGGGAAGTGTACAAAGCACAATGAAGGTTCCACATGAAGATGTATATTAACAATAAGACTAAAAATAAAACTAATAACAATAAGAAGATAATACCTACACAATGCAGTTTCTGGAGAAATTGCAGTGGGAGCTTCTGCCCAAGCTGAAGCTAAACTGTGTCGCTGGCTGCTAAAGACAGAGCTACAACTAACTCCGTCCAACAGTCTGTTTGTGTGTCAGTTAGATTAACAGAGTGAAATTAATTGTCCAATGTTTCAGGACTAACACTGTACTGAAACATATTTCCAGTGAAAACTGTTGAAATGTGTGTAAATCATTGACTTGTATTCAGTGTTGGAGCAGCATGTAGCGGGACTTTGGCAGAAAGACAGCTGAAAGTCTCGGGACCCGTTTCAAGTTTAAATGACGTCTCTACCTGAAAG
>NW_019433104.1:0-431 GCF_002814215.2 Seriola lalandi dorsalis
CCTTCATTGTAATTTATTCATCTCTGTAAGTAGAGTATGTGCATTCCTATACTGTTTGCACTGAGACAGTTGGGCAATAAAGTTGAAAGTAATCTAAAAATTATTTTAAAAATAAATCACAGTTCATATCTAATCCTGACAGATTTTAATTGAACTGAATCAGAAACACTTTTATACTTCAGCAGTTGAAAATGTTTCCAAGTTCTTTTTCATATTTTTTTTTTCTTTTTTTCTGTCTGAGATATGAGACATGAGCACACTGTATGGAAATATCTGTTTGATGCTGAATGTCAATAAAAAAAAAAGGTAAAAGAAAATGTCTCCAGGTTTTAGTTCAGAGATTTCCGACAGTCACCTGAAGGCAGCAGTGTTCATTGCTCCTGGACCTGAACAGTTCTGTAAGTGCAGAAGTGATGAGTCCCTCTGCTGGT
>NW_019433105.1:0-431 GCF_002814215.2 Seriola lalandi dorsalis
CAGTTTGAACTGTGACATGTTTGATATTTTTACTGTTGGGTCGTTTCGTCTAATGAAGCAAATTATTTTTTAATCTCTTTATGTATTTTATGTGCAAAAGTCTTAATTTGTAAAGTAACTGTGTCAGATAAACTCAGATTGAAACCTGATCCTTGCTGATTCCTGTAACTCACTGATGTATGAACCAGTCCTCTCCACCCAACCAGTCAGACCAGTTCTCCACTGGTCAAATGTGTCTGGATGATCAGGATGTGACTGATCCTCCTCCACATGTGTCACCCTCCTGTTGTTGTCAGACAGTTTAAGGTTTCTCTTTACTGTTTCAGGACTTTGAGACTTTGTGGTGTGAAGATGTTGATCCATAAGAACCAAAAACCATCTCAGTGTAGTTTTACACCTCCTCTCTCAGGCTTCTCTCTGGAGCTCTAGTA